>NC_054371.1:107674734-107862234 GCF_017654675.1 Xenopus laevis | reverse complement strand
AATGGGGTGAAATCTTACCATGTATAGCCCAACTTTAGCCCCATTAACCATGTATGTGGTCTGTATAATTTTAAATCTCAGGTACAGGTATGGGACCTATTATCCAAAATGCTCAGGACCTGGGGTTTTCCGTAATCTGAATCTTCATACAATGTCTACTTAAAATGTATTTACATTTTAAATAAACCCAATAGGATTGTTTTACCTCTAATAATGGTTAATTATATCTTAGTCAGGATTAGTACAAGGTACAGTGAAAAGGGAAATCAATTGTAAAAATTTGAATTTTTTATTGAAATGGAGTCTATAGGAGATGGTCTTCCTATAATTCTGAGCTTTCTGGATAACAGATAATGGATCCCATACCTGTATATCATGTTAAAGTTATCATTTATCAGGACTGGTACATTGCTAACTAATCTTCCAAATCATTCATGTACAGATTAAGCATAAATGGATCCAGCACAAAATCTTGAGGCAGACCAGTTAGAGAATTATGCTTTATAAAGCTGTGCTTTATGCATACCTCGGGACAGTCCCAATTTTGAGAGCTCAGTCAGTAGTCCTGGGTTGTTAGTGAAATGCCCTGAGTTTCTCTTTGATCACCTGCGCTGAACAGTCCGATTTTTTTTTTATTAAATGTAATTAAATAAGAGTCTCTTGACAGAGAGCCCTGAACACTGAGCACCTGCACTTAGATATAATTGTAACTATTGAAGACAGGCAAAGATAAAATTGTAACTTGACATTTAAGATGTCATTTAAGATAGGCAAGTCTCTTGGGAGAACTTAGACTCACAGCTTAAAGGACAATTCACCTTCATTAGCAAAACTGTAATAACACAAAGAAATGTGTTCAAACATCCCATAACCTGCCAAATTTTGTAAAATGAATGAAGTATTTAAAGGTTGTGGCCATAAAATGGGCATGGTCCAAAACATTTTTTTGAGCTACATCTTTTTGTCTCTCTTTCCGTTTTTGAAATGTTGGGAGGTATGCTTTATGGGATCCCATATACAGAAAGCTCAAATTACAAAAAGGCCATCTCCCATACAGTTTATTTTAATCAGATAAGTATTTTTTTCTCTGTAATAATAAAATAATATCTTGTATAAACCTGCATGAATCCATATTGGTTGATTTAATGTTTTAGCAGATTTAAGGCATAGTGATCCAGATTATGGAAGAATCCCATATGTGGAAAACTCCAGGTTCTAATAAATGCATTCTAGTACTTGTAATGCCATTTGGCACTTTCAAAAACATGCCCACTACAGATGTCAGATTTTCAGATCTATCATTGTCAATTTTGAATCAGTTTTACATGGTTACCATCAGATTATGCATCACAGGAAAGATAAATAATGTAGTGCTCATGCACAAACCACATGCATAATGTAACATAATTTCCCAGAATTGCAGCATAATTGTGGGCATCTGCAAAGTAGCGTTTGCACCTTATTGTGCAGCCAGTAATTTAGAGCAAGTCGCAACCTCAGAAGAGTATTGACACAAGTGCTATGGTGAATAGTGTAGAAGAATGCAGCTTTGCTTGCATGGGCTGAAGTGTCATAAAAATGAGTGTGTACTATTCATATTTTGGGGTCTTTGCATATCACATAATATACTGTACATGTTATATCTATATGAGGCATCAAACTAAACAGAATTATCTGTACCATCTTTCAGGATTTTTGTCAAAAATGCTTTACTGTATTATAAAAGAGACGTGCAGTTTGGAAATATATGGGCTTTCTAGGGTTAACAGATTATTGCTTTCATTATTCTACCTGAAACAGGCAGGAAAAAAAGCTAATAATTGAATGGTTGCTATGGGTTTCTGGTCAAACGCAAATTTGCCCTGTGCTGGCAAATAAAATTATTTAAAAATGTATATATTTGTCCATTTCACACATGACCTATTTATTCCAAGTAGTTTGGGAAATCATATGCATATACTGGGTATTAAACTATTCAGAAGAACTGTAGCTGGGATCAATCAATAACTTTTGGTTCATAAACATCTGCTAACCTTACAATCTTGCAGCCATAAGCCACAAAATTTTCAGATATTTATAACATATGCCCCATCTGGGTGACATAATGTAACACATTTTAACATGGGGGGTAGGGGTTTAAAGAACAACACCTCCACCACTATTATGAAATAGGTTTTTGTAATTTTATAATTTGAGTAACACCATCTTCACGTCTGTCCCAGGGATCCCATGAGGCTGATCAGAGCTGTGTGCAGTCGAGTAAAATCAGAACTTAGATGCAACATTCTTAATTTCTAATTTTTTGGCAATTGCTTGGGGAAGGTTTTATCCTGTTTTAGCAACATAATTGCCCAGTGCACAAAGCAAGGTCCATAGATAATAGGTATGCTGAAATGGTAGTGAAGAATGACTCACTTATATGAAGCCCAGACCCAAACCAAACTAATTTTCAACAACTGACTACAAGCCAGGCCCAACCTCACTAATGATCTAGTAGCTGAATGAAAACAAATATTAGCAATGCAAAGCCTTCCCGAAAGAGCAGAGACTAATTACATACATCAACTTCCAGTAAAATGCAGTCTGCATAGTTACTGATTTTGCTGCATCATATAAATAGAAAGACCGAGACCTGGCAACTTCTAACCCACGCTGTGGCGTTGAACAGCAGAAGTGCCCTTGTGCCAGTCTTCAGTCTAACCCACATTCTGGAGTTGACCATCTGCTGAAAACGATAAAAAACATTTTTGTACAATTTGAATACAAAACAGAGAAAGAAATCACTAGCGCTTGGTCTAACCCATGCCTTGGCATTGACCAGCTGCTAGAAGCACCCTTGTGCCAAAGCTTGGTCTAAAACACTTTTTGGAGTGGATCAGCTGCTAGAAATGATATTATAAATGAAAGCTATTATACATAAAAAGGAGAACGATTGCCAGCAGATTCATTGCCTTTAAAAATACTTGTTTATACATAGTGGCGGAACTACTGGGGGGAGCAGGGGGTGCGATTTGGCCAGGGCCCGCACCCCCTCAGGGCCCCCCCCCCCGGCAGCTCGCACATCGTTGATTCCCGGGCGGAAAATCATGTACGTTACTGTTTATACACGTGTGTAAGAAAGCCTTACTTGTGCAGTTCAACAATCTCCTGGACACTGTATGTTGTAGTACAAATTTTAGCTGGTAGAGTTCTGGAGCACTGAGAGCTGTCTGCAGTATGGCAGTATGTCTATGAAGATTCTCATTCATCCAGGCCATGATAAAAAGATATCTAGTAAAATTAAGTCAAAAGGCATCTGGACTTTTAGAGCAGCTTCTTCAGTTCAACTGAGTGATAGAGAATTCCCTGGCATTTAAACCCTAGGGGGTTAGTAGAACTGAGGGGGCAGGGGGAGATTGCACCATTGGAGGTCCACAGGTCATCAACACAGCAATAATGCTTCCAAAACATGTAAGGTGGTAAAGATAAAGAGGGGGTACAATGCAAAATATGCCATTAGTTATGCTTCTGTTTGAGAAGAAATCATTTGCTGTACATGATAAATTGTCTGGTCACTCATACGCTTATATGACCACAAACTGGTTTCAAACTTGTGCCATAAGCACAGAGAAAAGGGCACAGATTCAGGAATCCCTCTCGTTTTTAGGGAAAGTCTTTTCTACACAAGTTCACAGCATTACTTGAAAGTTGTTGGTTACACTCAGCTCCCTCCTACCTTTACCTTTAAAATCTATGCACAATGTGATGTAATTCTGCGCAAGTATCATACAGTGCTAAATATACATAATAACTTAAATAAACCATATAGTAGTAGTACTACTAAATCATGTATTGTCAAAGGGTATGCTGTATGCAGGCAGGCCTGGATTTGTGGAAAGGCCACACAGGGCGACACAAATTAAGGGGCGGCAAGCCGCCCAGGCGCTTCTACTTATTTAACCGATATTGTAGAATTGGACACCCAGGAGATTTAAATCTCAGAAGCATGGATGCGAATGGACCATACTTAGGGGACTTAGCCTTGGATGCCCATCTGGCAAATCTGGTTCTATATGCTGGGGTATAGGAAGAAGATCCCGTGAAGTCTATGGGGGGGGCATGTGTTCTATATAAAATATACCTATTAAACTTTTGATTATGCAAGTTTAGGAGGCCTTAACATTTGGGGTACAGTAACCGTAGGGCAGATTTGGCTTCATGTATATACACAAGACGATAAAAACCCCAGTAGTGCATTCTGAGAGAGGGTGAGATAAATGCAGCATTTGAGTGAATCCCAGTCGTCTGATCTAAATGAGAGAAATCAGGGCTGGCCAAGGACTGCCAGGATAAATGTTGTACCAAGTTCCACCTCCGAATACATGCAGTAAAGAGCAAAGCAGTAGCAGCATCTCTGTATCTCCCTCCCTCTGACACCTCTCTGACTGCAGCCCACGGGTTCCTGCACAATCCCGAGGAGTCACCCAAAGAGCTTCTGATCAGGGACAAATGACAGCATGTCCCTGGGTGATTAATCACTGAGAGCAGAGCCGAGGGGAGAGGGATGAGGGGAGAGCAGGAGAAACTGCTGCGTGTGGAGCTTTACATGAAAGATCAGAATCAAAGCTGAGCTGGAGGTGTCTGGAGAAGATCTAAGTATCCTGGGGTTTTACTGAGGAGAAAAGAGAGAGAGCGCAAGAGATCCAGACTGCAAAGGATCCCCAGGCAGCTGCAGTGCAAACAATGCTGTAAAATTGCAAGAAGGAGACGCAAGAGGGAAGGTGAGTGAAGCTGATACAATTGATTGTACTTATTAATGTTATTTCGGACAGTGATGGCATCTTATTGAAAGGCAACAGTAAAATCCTGCAGCAAAAAGAGTCAGCATTTTAATGATGAGAGCAGAGGGAGGGAGTCATTTTCAGCAGCAGCACTCACAGCAGAACAATATACAGTAGTAGCAACCATGCATTTTAACTACACAAGCACTGGGGCACTTTGCTATAGGAAGAGCTGATGTAGGGACGGGCATGTATGTACAGGCTGTAAAAATATACTGCTGCATCCATACAACATTGCTGCCTATAGGTACATAAATGATAGATAGATAGATAGATAGATAGATAGATAGATAGATAGATAGATAGATAGATAGATAGATAGATAGATAGATAGATGATAGATGCACAGATAAACCTAAAAAAAAAAAACAATTCTTTGCAAGTATTGAATTGTAAAGATATAAATAAATGTGTGTAGATTACATTACACATTTAAAAAAGCTATGGGTGCCTTGATGTGTGACTGCTGGTATGTATCTCAGTAATTGTGAAAATTTCCATAAGCTATTAATCTCTGGTATTTAAAAACCCATAATTACTTCAATTTCTATTAATGAAGAGTTAATGTATTTGTTTTATAACCTCCCAACTAGGTTTTAAATCATTTCTGTGCCTTGTTGCCTTGAACACAGTATTGGCTTGAATGGTCGCAATTCCTGACCTGTATGATCACTAGGGTTGGATATTTAACAGTGTTAAAGGATATGAGCCATACGATGTGCAGCAGAGCTAACCTTGAGCCAGTGGGAAGTTCAGGATGCTGACTCTAGTCTTCCCAGTAGGGTCATGTGTCCAGGGGGAAGGAGGCATTCCATAAGAGAACGTGACATATTGACCAGGCAGCACATTCAATTTATTGGGGTGTTACTATTTAAACCTATTACTACTAGCAGCTGGAGGGCTAACGAATGATATGGAAAGCAGAGGTCAGTTATTGGAACTTCCAGGTAAACTGGACAGCAGCCCCATTAACCTCACTGTCAGCAAGTATTAAAATCACCATCAAGGATATTTAATTCAGCTAATTCTAACACCACATCCCTAAGAATGTCAATGAGGATCTTCACTATCATCTTATGAATATTAAATGTTTAGTACCCTCCCTTTCCTCTTATTTACGCTGTGAGAAGTCACAAATCCTGGCTGGGCGGATAGAGAATTGCCATTAGCCATGACATACTACTCTCATGGGTCAAGTGGCTGTGGATTATATGTGAAAATAGCTTTATTATGTTTGTTTAAGAAAAAAGAGATGCTATGAATCTCCCATAAAGAGCTGAAATCTATCAGAGAGGTAATTATAAGTGACAAACATTTTTATTTCATAGGCTTTGTTATAAGGTTGTTTGGCAATATTATGAAAAAATTTAAATCTGCTGACATGGATGTTGAAGCCCTATAACATACACAAGAGATCAAGAAAACCTCATTATTTTGCTCCATTAATTTTTATACTCTGATTTACCTATTCATGGGCTATGAAATATATCTATATCTATATATATATATATATATATATATATATATATATAGATATAGATATAGATATAGATATAGATATAGATATAGATATATATATATATATATATATATATATATATATATATATATATATATATATATAAATAATATAGTAATGTAGGCTACAGGGCAATCCATTTCGCCAACCACTGCAAATGGAATCTGTGTCCATGTTTAGGGATTCAGATAGTGTTGGATAGGCGAGAGAGCTGTGGAAGCTGTAACTGCAGTGAGAATACTGGCACCAGAATGGGCTGTGTAAGGGCTTCTCTCCGCCTCTCCCTTTTGTTTCTCATTGCAGTGGAAGGAAAATCCACATTCTCAATAATCAAGAGGGGGTGGAGTAGAGAGAACACGACAGAAAGGAGCTGTGCATGGCCATAATGTTATATTATGATATGTTCACCATTGCAGTTACTATTATACTATATATTTTTATGAGGCATTGTAGGCCGCATCAGCTATTCAGAAACTTAGATTATCTGTAGGAACTCTGACCTTCCATGTCAGAATTACAGCTCCCAGAGTCCTTAGCTGAAGGGCTGCTAGTTAGGTATGCATCACAGAGAACATTTGGAACTGTGGACAAGACACTGGATTTCAGATTGAGAAGCGTTTTCAGTGCCATGGTCAGCTACTGCTAAATTTAGTCAAAGGAATTTGAAAAGGAATCTGAGCATATTATGATATATGCTTATTTCTGAAAAGGAAAAAATCTAGAACATATATGCTAATGTTTAGCTTATACTATTATTTCCCTATGTCCAACAGTGCAACAGCAGTGCTGTTTCTATGCCTCTGTCCCACTGCAATATTTTTGCACTGCTATGTTTGCAAAAATATAAAGTATAATATGTATAATATCAAAACGTTGAATGTGAGCTGGTATTGTCTGCATATGGGTGCCCATGCATGCACTGGGGCCATTTAGTAGGTACACATAAGCACACACATTTAAACCCAACCATTGGACCAGAGTCATTATTGAGTTAAAGTGATATTGCTGCAAGTGATACCTTTTTTATTTAGTATTCCACGCAATGCTGTGCTGCAATGCTTATAAATCTGAGCAGGCTTTGGTGCAGATGTTCTTTTTTTTCTCTTGCATTTTTCACTGCAGTGCTTGGGGGCCTGATTTCACAAATGTACCCACTTTACCTCAACATGGAGCACAGCTGAGGGGGCACTGAGTGTAGTAGATTAATAAGCAGGAGACCCACATGTCAGATAATTAATACATTTTAATCTCGTAAAATCATAAATCATTTGTGGCGCTATATATATACACACACTTTGGTTTCTCCATTTCAGTTGCTTCAGTATACTATAACTATATCATTCAATCACAAACTATTTCCCTTTTAATTTCTGATCCTTTTCTTATCAAACTGTACAAGTTTAATTTTTTAATGTACACTAGGAACCACCAATACCATTAACATCAGATTATAGCAAGGTGTTGGTTCATTGGCTTGCTGCACTGCAGTCTCACAGATTTCCTTTGTTAACAAAAAACTTGCGTACACATTGGCCCAGCTCTTCTCTGCTTGGCAGGTCATTAGGGATGGTGCAGCACATCATGATGAACTTGCAGCTTGGAAAATGGAACACCAATATTCCTACTGCAAAGGAGTAATACAATTCCTCTTGTGCTTTGGCTATTATTTTTTATTAATGCTGTAGCCTTACAGTGAAAAAAACTGGCCAAGGTCAATGCAAGAAAATGCACCCCCCACCTTGAAAAGAAGTCCATTATATACCAGTATTTTTCTAATATTTTCTACTTCGTGCATCACAGAGCATGTACTCATACACACCAAAACCATGTGACACCAGAATATAAATAATATCAAACCCTTCCCTCATGTCATAGGCTACAGAAACACAACATAGAATGGTAAAAAGTACAAACCATATATATATATATATATATATATATATATATATATATATATATATATATATATATATATATATATATATATATATATATGTATGTGTGTACATTACATACAGAATATTAGTGTAAATGATCACACCACTTATCAGAAAATTTTATAAAACCATCATTGCACAAATCCCAAAAGCTATGTACTGTGTAAACCTTCTTTAAACTGATAAAATCATGTTTTACTGTGTAATAATTAGTGACTTTTACAAAGAACTACATAATATACATACATTACACAGATCATGTCTCAGTAAGTAATACACTAAAATGTTTCTTTATACTTTGCATTATGCTGATGTACTTGCCATGTTTGTTTTCTCCACTCCTGTTTAATATGAAACTATACGGCTTTACAGAATCTGATAAAAAAACATCAAGTGTGTCTTTGAGGAACATTAGTTGTTTCCTGGATATATAAATAAATATACAGTACAGTATAGATAAAATGGAGTCTGAGAAATATCAGGATAAAACTGTGACATGTTTTACAACCAACTCTTGAGAAGCTGTTTTTAAACTTGTAATTGCAGTACATCTTCACCAGATTAGGTCAACAGCATTTTTTTTTAATTAGCACTGTAACTTAACAGTATCAAAAAAACATTACTTTAAACAATATCTATGCATGCAGTTGGGAGAGAAAATAATTACTCCATTAAACCCTAGGTGCACATATCCCTCACTTGGTACAGTGATGTCTCTCTCTCGGCAGTCTGTATTGTAGGGCCTCAGTCAACACTTTGATGTGTGCCACATGTTGCCATGAAAATAAATATGCAACATAGATCAAAGACTTTTCCAGAAATGTAGTGTTGGATGTTGTGTGGCACTTTAAAGGGTTAAAGCAGGAGAATGTAAAATGAACAAGGAAAACAGAGGGAAAGAATTAGAAGGTGACAGGAGCAGAGAGGGTGAATAAAGAGAATGTGACAAAGTAGGGGAAGCAACAGTATTTTGGTGTCTCAACTACTGGACTTGCATCTGATTGACACTAAACAGATATCTAAAGCTGTTAAAACAACAATAACTGTGGGCAAAACCCAATGATCCTTGCTAGCAGTAGCAACTCTGTGTACCACAATATAAGATTCTTCATCTGCATTTGTAATGGTTTCTATCAGTGATGTAACTAGATGTTACTGGGCCCCACAGCAAATTATTTTTCAGGCTCCCAAAATGTCTAGAGGATGACTTGTTTTATCAATATTTATCAAAATTGTATATGAATTAAGGCATTGTGGGGCCCCGATACATCCTGGTCCCCCCTGCAGCTGCAGGGTCTGCTTCCTCTGTAGTTACGCCCATGGTTTCTATATGATCAAGTGGCGTATGCATATTTACCAAGCTTTAGGCTTATATTATTCGATGCATTCCTGATTCCCTATAAGAATACTCACGCTAATAACTAAGAAGACCAAGTTAAATGTTTTCTACCAAAGTAAAAAAAAAAAACAGAGGGAACTAACAAAGGCTTTACCCCACAAGCCTAGACTGCCCAACTTCTTGCATACGTGCAATGGTGCTCAAAAGTTTGGAATCACATGTGTTTGATAGAAATTGATGGTTTTATTCAAAAAGGTAATATTACATTGATCAGAAAGTACAGTTAATACATTGACAAGGTAACAGCATTCTTTTTTATTTAAAGGAATTCGGTCATGGGGAAAACATGTGTTTTTCAAAATGCATCAGCTAATAGCTCCACTTTAGCAGAATCTGGTATTGAAATACATTTTTCAAAAGAGCAAAATTTTGAAAACTGACATGGAGTTACACATATTGTCAGTTTCCCAGGTGCTCCCAGTCATGTGACTTTTGCTCTGATAAACTTCAGTCAGTCTTTTGCACTGCAACCTGGAGTGATATCATCCCCCTCCCCTTTCCCTGCCCCCAGCAACCCATTAGCAGAAAATGGGAATGTAACAAGTTAACAGCGCTCCCTGACATAATATAACAACTTCCGGGTAAATATGAGAACAACAGCATTCAATATTAAATAAGTCCCACTGTGAATCCTTCAGTTACATTGAGTAGGAGAAACAATAGTTTATCTGAAAGCAGTTCCATTGAGAAGTGCTGGCTCCTTCTGAAAGCACAAGCCCAGGCAAAATTCGCTGAGATTGCTGCCCCCACACCAATACTACAACTAAAAATACACGTGTTGGTTCAGGAATAATATATTACATGGTAGAGTGGATTATTTGCAGTGTGCACAGTGTAATCTAGAGATAAAAACTACACAATAAAAATCATGACAGAATCCCTTTAATGTAATTGTTGCATCTAACGTTACATTCACCAAAAGTGTTTTGTTCCCTTCTGACCTTACAATGAAACTCTTCCCATTAGAGCTCAATAGGGCTGTGTGTTGGTGATTGTGTTGGGCAGTCCATCAAAAAACAGAATTCCAGCTCCCTGTTTCTTACCCAGATATGTTTTGCATCGCTTAAAAGTATATATTGAATCATTATACCGCTGTATAATGAAATACACACAAATAATTGCTGATCACAGGGAATAGCATGACATTGTACAAAACACATTTTTACTCAAATACACCAAGGCTGCACATCTTGCAATCTGGTCCTTAGCATTATGTGTTTGTTATCTCTTTGCAATTTGTTCAGAATAGAGCCAATATAGCTATTTACCTGGTGACATAAACTGATGTCACAGCAAGACTATTGCAAAATAAGGTCACTGTATTATCTATGCACCAATCAGTATAATGGAATTTAGAACTTAGCACAGTGCTACCGGTTTTCTTAAAGAAGCAGTTGTTAAAGAATTGCAATTTGCAGATAATTAAACCAAGAAATGAGTAAACCCAGGCAAATAATTTGTTTTGGGGCTCCAGAGGAACATTTGTCATCTGTAAGGAACATTAAGGGGGTTATTTATTGAAGGTCGAGTTGTGCTTTTCCTGCAAAATAGTAGTAGTTTTGGGATTAAAAAAAACTAGAATTTTTCGAGATTTATTATGCTCCGAAACTGCTAAAAGCCCAAATCCAAAAATACTCCAGCTAAAACCTGTCAAGGTCACATAGAAGTCAATGGCAGAGTTCCTTTGAACCATATGAAGATGTTTTTTGCCTTCATGATTTTCAGGTTTTTTACTGTGGTTTTTACTCAAAAAGTCATTCAAGTTTTTTACATTTGGGTTTTTTCATAAATAAGCAAACATTTACAAGCCTCACAAACTCGACCTCTGATAAATAACCCCCTTACTGAGATAAAATATAGTGTTTTGTACATATTGGGAGGTGCTAACACATTTTGTACACCTTTCATTTGCTCTGGCCTGTTAAGCTTAATATCATATTGGGGCCTGGTAAAGTAACTTAACCTTTATATGCTAATGCTGAGTGGTGACTTATGATTGGAATGACTGTCAATGCCATTTTACAGTTGTTTAATATAACAAAACGTATATGTATGGTCATTTATGTATACATTTACATCAGATAAACCTGCACATAATAATAAAAAACATTCCAAGCTAAAATGGCAGTTAAATTTCCAACAAATGAATGGGATGTGATAAAGTATAAACCCTGCATATTGCTCTGGTCTGAAAACATTGATGCTGATTAGCCATATTGTTTTGGGATTTCTGAGCTGTATTATTCACAATACTGAGGTTGAGAACTATTTTAACTATATCAAATTTATAAACTGGTCATAAAGAATATAATACTGCCACTTTGTATATATTCAGTGTTGGACGGGCCCACCGGGAGACCAGGAAAACTCCCGGGGCCTAAATATTTGGCCAATTTCATGGTCATTCCTTATTTCTTTATGAGAAAAAAATGAGTAGTAATGGACGAATATACTAAGTAGATACTGTATAAAAACTGGGTGCATAAATTGGTTGAGTGAGGAGAGGAGGAATATTAGTTTGGAAAGTGGACCCACAGTCAAGGTTTTCTGGTGAGCCCCTGGCATCCGAGTCCGACACTGTATATATTTATTTAAATTTAATTGATTTAAAAAAAAAAAAGAAACATGAAAACAAGCTTTTGTACCCAGTACTGTAAATATTTATCACAGTGGGGCTCATTAATAATTGGACCAATGCACTGAATGCACTGAATCTGGAATTTGGTTTGAGAATATCAGCACTTTTTGCTGGATTGTGCTGAATCCTCAGGATGGTGGGTTCAAACAGCTACAGTGTTGGACTGGGACAGCAGGGGCCCACCCAAAAACATTTCACTGGGGCCCACCAATTCATCTTAGACCAGGGGCCCACTCTCAGTACTATTTTCTTTTTCTCCTTACTCATCCTCTATTCTCCTAGTCCCTCTTTCTTTACATACTATAATCTATTATTCTATCTATTTAGCCTCTTTGTTCTCATAGAAATAGGGAAATAGGCCAAATGTTTAGCAGCATGAGGGCCCACTGACACCTGGGCCCACCGGGAGTTTTCCAGGTATCCCTGTAGGCCAGTCTGACACTGAACAGCTATGTTTGAACCCACTTTAACGCACTGGTCTGTTGAAGGTACATATTTTTATTCAGCTAACCCTTTTTATAGAATTTTTCTCCAATTCTTAAATGCAGATTAGAGTCTGAATTGTATTCAAATACCTTATAGTAGATTTAGTATTCAGACAATTAAAAAATATGGTTATATCTAAGTATGCTGATTGTGGATGGGCCCGCTAAGAATCATATCTTTCATGCAGTGAGCTTCATATTTTCTCCTTCCACTCAAACTAAGTCAGCTCGTTAATAGAACTCAACTTGAAGTTGAATGTTTATAGATTACATTAAACTGAAAATAAATATGGGTAGAACTGATCAATTTAGCAATGTTTTGGGGCCCAAACTTGAATTTGCTGTGGGGACCAGTAACATCTAGTTACACCACTGAACTGATATATCTAATTGTGGGACCTCAGAGGAGGTCCTGTTGACTGATGAGATTAATAAGCTAAGGCTGAATGTTCTAGAGATGGCTACTTATCTTAGCCTTATGTTTTTAATGTTTATATATTGATATTCCATATTTAACAAGGAGTAATATAGAGAACAAATAACATGAAAAAAATGAAGACAACAAAATTATACACAGTAAAGGAGGAAAGAAAATAATAAAGGCGAGAAAGGGGGATCTTAGCCGTATTATTGCAGTGACAGTATTAGCCACATTGTTGTAGACTGATGTATTATTGTTTTATATGTTTTGTAATGTTAAACTTCTATTTTTTACTATGATTTTTAAAATATATATTAATGCTGATATGCACTAATTTATTGTCTTGCTTTTTGATTTAGGACTTTACAAGCTGTTAAAATGCCAGAGCAAAGTAACGACTACCGAGTAGTTGTTTTTGGAGCAGGAGGTGTTGGAAAAAGTTCTCTAGTTCTGCGCTTTGTAAAAGGAACGTTTCGGGATACGTACATTCCCACCATTGAGGATACATATCGCCAGGTTATCAGTTGTGACAAAAGTGTCTGCACTTTGCAGATCACAGACACAACGGGAAGCCACCAGTTTCCAGCAATGCAAAGGCTCTCAATTTCTAAGGGTCATGCTTTTATTCTGGTGTTCTCTGTTACAAGCAAGCAATCCATAGAGGAACTCAAGCCAATCTACCAGCAAATATTGCAGATCAAGGGTAGCATAGAGAACATTCCTGTAATGCTGGTTGGAAATAAATGTGATGAAACACAAAGGGAAGTGGACACAAAGGAAGTTGAGGCTCTGGCCAAAGAATGGAAATGTGCCTTTATGGAAACATCAGCCAAGATGAACTACAATGTGAAGGAACTTTTCCAAGAGCTATTAAACTTGGAGAAACGGAGAAATATGAGCTTAAACATAGATGGCAAAAGGTCCAGCAAGCAGAAGAGAGCAGACAAAATCAAGGGGAAATGCAGCATCATGTAGTGAAAACAAGTCCTGATTTATCCATTTCATGCTCGACCATAGAAAGGTTTTGTTTCTTTTTAAAAAAAATTGAAGATTCCATGTTACTCGCTGCATTCTATCACTGTGAGCGCATAGGCATACACTAATCGCCTTGCACGTTCATTGTGCAGCACTGTATGGTTTGCTTTGTATCTTTTTATCATTCTTATTAATTTTTTATGAACAGCGAACAAATCTGCCATCCAAAATATATTCTAGTTATTTATTTTTCAATATCTGTTCTTCTTCATCCACGTTTGACTTTACAAAAATGTCATGTTCTGGAACTGCCCTGAAAACAAATAAATAAAAATAATCAAATAGATAAGTTTATGCTAATATGCGGTGATTAAAAGAAATATCAGAAAAAATTGTCAAGCGGTTAGTGAAGATGTTATTTTGGGATCACAAACCCCTGCAAGGAAAGGACATCAATAAAGATAGCTCCTGTCTTGCTATACTCAAAAGGACTTTAATAAAGGAACTAGCTGGAATATTGAAAGAGGCATTACAAAAGCAAGAGGAATGAAGTGATAAGCATGTATGATGGTGTTGTAGACACTAAATATTTGAGTATATAGACATCAGCAAACAAACTGATGATAACAAGGAAGTGACCTATGGACATGGCCAGATGTCTGCATAGCAAGAACCCACATATGAAACTTACAGTAGTTACAATTACATGGATGCAACAAGTCTTCTTATGAGTTAGTTTTAACTCCTTGCCTAGCTTTGCCTTCTGTAAGTATGCCAAATTTTAACCTGCATTTCAATAGCTTCTAATTATAAAACAAGAAACCAGGAGGTGGCACTTATTATTTTATACAGGTTATATTGCCAAATACATAAACCATTCAAAAATGAATTAATCACAGATTTTTACTTCTCGAAATCTATGAGGAAAATGCCATGAAATGGTCACTGTTATTCAGTATGTATTTTGTGTGACGTTATAGCAAAAAGTATTTTTTTATTAACAGAAACATGCAGTATCTTTGTGACATTGGTGTATTTGTACAGAGAAGACAATTCAGTCAACAGATATTCTAGCAATGTAATCAGTTCTAATAAGGGAATAACATTAAGCATTCCCCATAATGCTGCAGGAGAAAAGGGCCTAGAGAGTGCCAAGACCTCATAATTGTTCCCTAATGGATTCATTTTCTAATGAATGAAAATGAACTCAGATGTCTGAAAGATCAGCTTGCTCCACATCCTGCAGAAACTAAAATGTTATTCTCCTTCCCAGCAAAATCAGTTTTATCATGACATGTATTTATATAGCATTACTCTTAGCAACCCTAAAAGATGTTAAAATTATTGTTAATTATGGACTTTATTATATACTGACTGGAAAATTGTATTAATTCTGCTGGTTAGGATAAAAACTATGATGCACGTAGATAATAGCAGTTATAATCCGTATGTAACATATTGAAAAGGCCCACATTTGAAAATAACAATGTGAGAAACAGGTTGTCATACAAAAAAAGTGCTGTTTAACCTATTTTTTCTATAAAGCATAGAAGTACAAAACCTGTTATAACTCAGGCCCATATATATATATATTGGAATATACTGAATAGCACAAAATGTAGTCACAAAAAATATGGAACTCCTTCGGCAACAAACATATTGAAGACTACAATTTACTATGTTTTTGATGGTTTAGAAAAGTACAAATTTCTTTTTTTGTCCATAGGCTTGAACAATATGATGTCCAAATGTGTGGCAAATATTTAAAGTGACCTACAGATATGGAGTGTCTAGAAAATATAACGTTCCAAGATGTGGAACCTTTCTGGATAAACAATATATAACAGCTACACTCTGAAGCAGTGCTAGAATAACACTTGGCAGATTACAGTATTGGCCCTGAAGTACAGCTACTCAATATTTTTTTTTTACCAGAAAATGAGCACAAGTTAGGTTAAAATGAACAGCAAGAGCCAATAATTCTCAAATTGACATTTTTAGCAATGACGGGAAAAAAAAAGATTTAGGTGAAAATTGTTGCAACTTCTCATTGGCAATGCATCATACAACCCTTATGTTATAATTGGGGCAAATTCACTAAGATTCGTAGTTGCACCAGCATCCGATTCGCCGCACTTCGCCAGGCGTATTTTCGCCAGCGCTACGCAAATTCACTAAAATCTTAAGTTGCGCTCAGGGGAAGCGTAAGGTTGCGAAGTTGCACTAGCGTTAATTCGCCAAGCAAAGCGAAGTTATGCTAGCGATGCTTAATTTGCATACAGCGCCAAATTGAAGTTACAATGGAGGTATATGTAGCATCTCTACACAAGCCTGGGAAACCTTAAAAACAGCAAATAAAATTTTTATTTTGCCCTACACATGTGCCCGCTGTATAGTTAAGGTGCCATGAGTTAGGAAATGTAGGAGGGAAGGAGGGTAGCCCCAAAAAAAATTTTGATAGTTTTTTGGGACTTAGAAAATTTTTTAACTTTTTTTGAAGCAATCCCTATCTACTCTATTGCACTTCACCTGGTCTGAGGTGGCGAAGGAAGTCTGGCGTAAAAGGTAGTGTTCAGAAAAATGCGCATCAGTGAATTTGCGTAGTTACGTCCATTGCGCAAATTTGCCAGGCGTAAGGGTGCGAAGTAACACTAGCGAATTAACGCCAGTGTCCGTTAGTGAATCAACGAATTAACGAAAATGCGCTACGCTAACATTAGGCACTTCGTTCTTTAGTGAATTTGCCCCAATGACTTTGGGTAGGTTTCCAGTCTTGAGAGTCAACTACAGTAGGACAGACAAAAATAGTTAAAGAAACAGATGATAGTCAAAAAACAAGTATTCTATGGTAAAAATAAGTCAATATTAAAGTATCACTGATCAGGTATGACAAGTTGCATGTATGCAGGATGAGAATAACTGTTTGAAAGGTATGGACAGCTTATAATAAATCAATATGAGCTGACTGAAATGAATTAACATACAATTAGTACAAAACATATCAATTTGCTGAAACTCAAGTAAAGAAGTCATGTTTCCTGGACAAGAAAGAGTGTATACCATATATGTGGAATCAGAGAAAGAATGGTTCAAGTTACTATATTTGCCAGTTTTATGGAGAAATCAATGGCATAGATGACAAGAACTGTAACGAAGCATACAACGTGCTGGAATGGAGGTGAAATGGAAATTTAAAAATCCATATGGAACATGAGACTGAAAAGACTATGGACTAGTGGGGGATTTCATTAAATAGACAAGAAGGATATTGTTACAAGCCTGTAATATCTTATATTAATGAAATAATACCATGGTAAGTAATACCAAGAAGATGCTATCATTATGACACACAAAGAATATGTAACCACTATGATGCATAATCTGAAATCCTTATGATACAGGTTTACAATCATGAGCACCAATTATCTAACATACATAATATTATTAATATTACTATGACCAAAGTATAAACTTTTATCTTCAGTACATTTGGATTTGTTAAAGCACTTATGAGGAATACAAAATTGACACATTATGCATGGAAAAGCAAACGATAAGGCCAAGCATGATCCATATATATATATATATTAGTAATGATACACCATGTTTACAACATGATCGCAAGATGATAAAGAGTGAGTTATTTGGTGCTGATGCAATAAAAATGCAGTACTGCCCTTGAAAGGTACCCAGGGTTCCACTGTGTTTATTTCTCCTAAAATAAATATTCTCGTCTGAAACATGGGCTTCTCCCAAATTCATAAATGTGCTGCAGCAGTAGCAGTTGTGAATTATGTACAATCCCTGATTTAATTTGCCAAATATTGCTCTATAGCTTAGAAACCACGGTGTCTGGTCACTGGTCAGTTTCACTTTTGATAACTAAGCAGCCTTTTGAAAATACTGTTTACGAATTGTCCATAGTGTACCCCATGTAGAGAGGATTGTAATTTCCTTCACAATGGAGCTTGTCAGTGTCGGACTGGCCCACTGGGACACCAGGAAAACTCTTGGTGAGCCCAGGTGTCAGTGGGCCCTCATGCTGCTAAAATGTTGGCCTATTTTATGGTCATTCCCTATTCTATGAGAACAAAGAGACTAAATAGATGGAATAATAGATTACAGTATTATAGTATGTAAAGAAAAGAGACTAGAAGAATAGAGGTTGATGAAGAGATGAAGAATATTAGTACTGAGGGTGGGCCCCTGGTCTAAAGTTTTTGGGTGGGCCCCTGGGGTCCCAGTCCGACACTGGAGCTTGTTGTTTTGTTGCAGCAGCTCTACTTCTTATGGAGTCCCACTGGAAACACTAGCAACAATTCTATTTGCAGTTCTGCATTATGAAGAAGGTCTGTAGTGTTGGGATGCTGTAGCAACGAAAATACAGGGTAACTGTCTGCTATAATCAGTTGCAAAGAGAATAAGGCACTGAGCACAGAAGACAAAAATCAACTAATCTGATTATTTCATAACTATAAGAACAGGGTATGGAAATGTATCTTTCAGTTCTTCAATATTGAAGGGGAGAGAAAGTTATTGAACCTGTAAAAAGTATTTGTATAATTTGCTGTATGTATTATCCAAATGGCACAGAATAGTCTATTACATTCCAGTAACTAAAACATTTTATTTACATTTCACTGGGAAGTAGAGATGAGCACTTTATAATACATAAGTGTTGTAATGGAGAGATTCTGACATCAAATAAAATGGTAATCCATAAGGAATGTAATCTAGTAGCAATTCTTTTTTTTCCAAATTGTAGTGATTCTTTTATGGGTTGTGTCACCGCTGCTGTTAACCATCTTGAGACACCTGAAATAATCAGTCAACTTATAGTGTCTGCAACAAAAATAGAACCTTAGAGTTCCCAGATACATTAGCAGTAATGCTTGACTAAATTTAATGTCTCCTAGCAGAATGACTAATTAACTGATTCTTTGAGTAATAAAAAATATTGTAGCGGGCATGCTTTCGGTGCTTTTAAAATCTTCATTTCCTAATATTTTGTGGATCACAATTATCTAAAACAGCTAAAAGCGTGAAAAACATATTAGGGAAGTTGGTAGAATGTACATATTAGCACGTTTCATTATTGTTTCAGACTCTGGATAGTGTTTTCAAAATGGACATTTAAGTGCAGACAAATATGACCAAATGTTTCATTATAAAACAGTATAGAGACTTGTGAATGGAAGCTGTTTGGCCATTTTTCTTTACATAAAAGTAGAGATAATTTAGCCATTTGTCAAGGAAGGAAGGAATGAATGAATTTCCCCTTACTTGTACCCCTTACTCTTTGGCTTAAAGCGCTATGCTATATACCTACTGTAGCTAATACACAGTAAAGGGGTAGTTCACGTTTAAATTAACTGATATGATGTAGACAGTGATATTCTGGTTTGGTCCTCTCTTTGTATTCTTTGTAGTTTTTGAATGCTTCAGCATTTTTTCTGCAGCTCTCCAATTTGGAATTACACCCTAGCAATTTACCCTAGCAATCAGGCAGTGGCTGGGCTGCATGCCGCACCTGAAATTTTCCCACCATAGTCCCGGGCCTTTGTGGCCTTGTCACCAATCCTGACCTGACACATAACTACCATAGACTAGCAATTAAATATCATTACTCAAAGTTATAGCTCTCTCTGTCAACTTACTCTTACCTATACCCTACCTCAATTTCTCATACTCGTAAAATACGGTCATGCACTGCCATATGAAATGTATATCAAGCAATCTTTTTATGTGAAGCCAGTGAGATAGATTCATTATATTTATAAAATGTATTATTATTGCATAGCTATTAACCTATACTCATAATTTAGTAGTAAACCGTATATCAATAAGGAAACAATTATTTAAAGACAGGTCTCGTTTTACTAAGCAATGCTACCTAGCAGGTATAGTTATCAAGTTAGATATACTTTAGCTATAATGTATCACTGAGCACCTGTCTCTGTTTGCAAAATACAATATAAATGGCTGATTGAATACGATAAATTAAATTATGACAGGAGATGATTTTGTTGCTCTCTATTCTACTGGAATTATTGGTGCCGTGAGTAGATTTTTCCCGTATACGCATGAGGAAGGAACCATCTCCCCACTATCAGCAACAAGTTTCCACGTTCTTAAAGGAGAACTAAAAACTAAAAAAAAACAATATGGATAGAAATGCCATTATTTTATATACTGAACTTACTGCACCTAAATGCTCAGAATATCTTTAACAGTAATGATCTATGCCTTTAAAGATGTCACAGAAGGTCACCATTTTGGACTTTGTTAGGAATGTCAGTGATACTGCACATGCTCTGAGCGGCTGTTGAGAAGTTTAGTATTACTAATGAGCCTTGTATTGTGGCATTTATATTCTGTATATACAGTTTTAAGCGCATATAACTGATAGAAACCCAGAGCACATCTTTTGAATCAGCAGGAAAGAAGAAGAGGTGCTACTGGGGCACCTTCAAAGGCACAAATCTGCACAGGTGTGTTTTTCTTAAAATGGTATAGAACCTGTGTTAGAATTTACCACAAATTGTTTACTGTGTTGCTGAAAATATTAGAGTGGTCTTTATCCAAGCCCAAATTATATACTGAGGGGCACATTTACTAAGCTCGAGTGAAGGATTCAAAGTAAAAAAAACTTAGAATTTTGAAGTATTTTTTTGGGTACTTCGACCATCGAATAGGCTACTACAACCTTCGACTTTGATTTGAACGATTCGAACTAAAAATTACTATTCGACCATTCAATAGTCAAAGTACTGTCTCTTTAAAAAATACTTTGACTACATACTTCGGCAGTTTAAACCTACCGAAGTACAATGTTAGCCTATGGGGATCTTCCCCATCAGTTTTCTAAGGTTTTTTTTGATCAAAGAAAAATCCTTCGATCGATCGATTAAAATCCTTAGAATCGTTTGAATTAGACTTTTCCTTCGATCATCGATCGTAGGATTTGCGATAAATCCTTCAAATTTGATATTCGAATTCGTAGGATTTTACTTCGAGGGTCGAATTCGAGGGTTTATTAACCCTCGATATTCGACCCTTACTAAATGTGCCCCTGAATGTTAACTAGTTCATTAACCAGTTTCAGAAGTGTACAAAATATTTCAGTCTGGTTGTTTTAAAAACTTTCCTATGACTAATGGCTTTTGTGTACTGCAAAAAACAAAGGGGACGTTTGCCTATAATTAATTTGCATGTTTTGTAGATAATAGCGATGATGAAACTTTACAAATGGCCTTAATTTTTTTAAATATTCTTTTTCTGTACATCTCAATTCTCAATCTAGAACATAAAGCTATCTAGATGCTGAGGTCACTGAACAGATTTTATTTGTATTACATAGATACAGTAAATTTGGTTTAGAAGCAAATAACTGTATGTTAAGTTAAGTAGCATTTCAGTATATAATTATATAGACATACATATACACACACACACACACATATGCTTAGCTGGTGCACTCTTAACAATCCAAAGCTGCCTGGGTGCTGGTCAACACATTAGTATACAGTGAACAAACAAGCCGCACTCCAAGGACTTCATTTTGAAAAATGAAGTCCTTGGAGTGCGGCTTGTTTGTTCACTATATATATATATATATATATATATATATATATATATATATATATATATATATATATATATAGTCATGCAGTGTGACAGCACTCCAAGGAATTTCAAACAAAAAGAAGTTGATGCAAAGGAGGTTTTATTAAATCCGACGTTTCAGCTCCATCTTGGAGCTTTCATCAGGGAAAGAAACAGAGCATAGTGTCCAGGGGGGAGTTTTAAAACCGCCATTTTGGCGCCAAATACTGTTGCTAGGCAACCAAAATAACAACATGTGTATGTGCGGGGAAAATATAACTCAATGTTCCCCATTATAGACCTATTCTTGAAACGCACTGTTCACACTTTCCCAAAGCCATGTATCCGCATATTTTATAGTGCAGCAGTCTGGCACTAAACATCGCTACTAAATGGGCGTGTCCAACACCCCGTCCATGGTAGTTGCTACATGCTGTAGTGGTGGCCGGTTACTATGACCCGAGGTGCAGTGGGCGGAGCGGCCGGTCCTCTGCGCACAGACACGCCCCCCATTTCCAAGCGCTGAAGCACCTAGCAACGCATTGCGTCTAGCTTCCAAGGTGCTGGACAGTAAAGCGGCACGACCTGTCTGCAAATCACGCAGACAGGAAGACGCTGCTTCTTGACTGTCCCCATTTGGAGCGCAGGGGGGGTTTTGACCGCCGTATAATCCGTCACCTTGCCCCCTCACCCACTTAACAGGACCAAAGCGGACTTGTAGGTATACATGCGGATAAGAACAAGGGAGGAAGTGGAACGGCAGCAGAGAAGATAACTTTGCTGCCCTTTGTGCACAGGAGTCATTGGTCAAAGGGAGGGAATAAAAACAAAATGTAGCAAGGTGTAGACACTACAAAGAAACCAGTACAAGAAAATGTCATATATATAGTGACAATGGGCATATAGTAGTAAGGAAAAGTGAAATGTAGGGGGCGGCCATACTACGATGCCCCCCCAGTTCAGATGAAGCATCCTAAAGGTAGGGTCTCATTCAGTCCTCTGGGGGTCACCGTATCCAGTCTGTGGATCCACCGTGATTCTCTCCTCAATAGAGCTTGATCCCTGTTGCCCCCCCTGTTAAGAGGGGGTTGAAAGTCAATCGCCATACACTTAAAGGTTGGAAGTGCTTGGCCACCGGCTGTAGTGCTTTGCCATCTTTCAGGGCTTTACTGATTGCTGATCTATGATTGCTGATCCTTTCCTTCAAAGTGGTACAGGTCTTGCCAACATAATACAGTCCGCACGGGCAGGTGATGATGTAGACAATGTAGGTAGAGGTACAGCCCAGCCTGTACCATATTTTGTATCTCTTGCCTGTGTCGGGATGTGGAAAGTCTGGTCCAGTTAAGAGGCATCTGCAGGACAGTCAAGAAGCAGCGTCTTCCTGTCTGCGTGATTTGCAGACAGGTCGTACCGCTTTACTGTCCAGCACCTTGGAAGCTAGACGCAATGCGTTGCTAGGTGCTTCAGCGCGCAGAGGACCGGCCGCTCTGCCCACTGCACCTCGGGTCATAGTAACCGCCCACCACTACAGCACCATGGACGGGGCGTTGGACATGCCCTGGACACTATGCTCTGTTTCTTTCCCTGATGAAAGCTCCAAGATGGAGCTGAAACGTCAGATTTAATAAAACCTCCTTTGCATCAACTTTTTTTTGTTTGAAATTCTGTCAGACTGCATGACTATTAATTGATTTTTTCGACCAGCACCCAGGTTAAGTTTTTGGCTGATGATGTGCGTCCTAACGAACTGTGTATATATATATATATATATATATATACACACAGACACACACACACATTTGCACTGTTTGACTCCTGACGAAGGTCCCTGTGGGGGACTGAAACGATCAGCAAAATAAACCTTTGGAAGATTGATTCACCAAGTACTGTGCGTGCTCTTCTTTTGCATTGCTTTTATATATATATATATATATATATATATATATATATATATATATATATATATATATATATATATATATACACACACAATATATGTTTTTTTTCCCTGATGAAAGTACCGATACGGAACTGAAACGTTGGAAGTAATAAACCTGTTTTTTGTGCTACATTTTTGGTTGTGTTTGTAAAAACCTAGGAGTGCTTCCGTTTTGCATTTTGTATATGTGAGGTTTACTCACCCTGGTGGTCTAGTGGGCCGGCGGGGACGCCCGCCGCACTCTCTGCGGGGACGCCCGCCACGCCGGTCTTCCTTCCCTCAGGCGCCGGTTCCTTAGGGCGCATGCAGCACGCCTCTGCGAGTTTTAGAGGTGCATGCGCCCTGGCGTGATGACGCCAGCGTGCATGGGCGTGAAATTCAACCTATATAAAAGGGAATACCTGTGTTTTAATCCTTGTCCATTATAGGTTTCTTTTCAAGAGTTCCTGGTTCCTGTTTAAAGCTTCTGATTCTGATTATCTGTTGTGACCTCTGCCTGTTTTTGAATATCCTGACTTCTGGAATCCTGACCTTGCCTCGTAACCGACTCTCCTGTATCCATATCCCCTCTGATTGATCTCCTCAAAGTACAAGAAATGTGCGCACTCCATCCAAGTTCATTTCTTTATTTCAATCTTAACAATCACATTGACGTTTCAGTTCTGGTCTCAAACCTTCCTCAAAATGTTCGAGACCAGAACGAAACGTCAATGTGATCGTTAAGATTGAAATAAAGAAATGAACTTGGATGGAGTGCGCACATTTCTCCTACTTTGATGTGAATACACAACCCTGTGCAGCACCCGATATCACCAGAGAGACATTTAGGAAAGTGCGGCCTGTGGAGAGAGATATATATATATATATATATATTTACTTAATTATCAACGTTTCGGCACTCACTGTGGCCATTATCAATCACCTTCCAACCCATTTACCAATTAAGATGCTCTCTACACTTTCCATCTTATAAAAGGCAATGGAAACTTGATTCAGATATCAGACAACCCCAAATAAACTGAATCAATTTAAAATTCAAAACATTTCTTCCCAGGCAGATGTACCTTTTAAGAAACATACTGCATCCCCACACTGCAATGTTTCTTACCTTTTCCAGTGGTCCCTTTGTACACTTAGGAACTGTTGTATTAAGGTTCGAGTTGTGTTTTCCATGAAAAATTAGAGTTTAAAAAATTAGAATTAAAAAAAACCTAAATTTTTTCGAGATTTATTATACACCAACCCTGAAAAGAGCTTGAATCTGAAAATACACCATCTAAAACCTGTCAAGGTCATCATGTAGGAGTCAATGGCAGAGGTCTCTTGAACCATTTGAAAATGTTAATAACCTTCGTGATGTTTCCGTTTTTTTCAGGGGGTTTTGATTGAAAACTCGATCAATTCAAGAGATTCGAGTTTTTTCTGCTGAAAACTTGATCAATAAGAATTTTTGGGTTGTTAACTCCAACTTGCTGATTCGAGTTTTTTCTTAAATTAGAAACCATTCGAGTTGTGAGTTTGAGGTCTAAATAACTAAAATTCGACCTTTGATAAATAACCCCCTTAGACCCGGATGAGTGTAATAAAGTGGCATTTTAGGACTTCACTCTACTGTGCATGCTCAAGTCTAGGGACACCTGGGAAAGGTAACAAACAAGGCATAGTGCTGAGTTACATTTTTCACAATTTAGTAACATTAAAAATAATTATTATTTTCAATTCAGGCCATATTGTATCGCTTTCCTAGTCAATCAGTTATATCACTTTCTTGCTACAAGAACCTAGCAAGTAGATGGTAAATCTAAGAGTTGCAGAACAAAAGCACAAATAAAAGTATCTTATTCAACTATGAATTTTCCTAGATTTACTCTAAAAATATCAAAAATTAATTCTAAGGAAACTTTCTCTTTATGGAATTAGCAAAGATGTTTCCTAGAAAATATAACCATATGGAATATGATATAGTAGCTGACTCAATAATTGTTTTGTTATTTTAGAGGTTATGTAGTAAAAGTTGTACTTTTGCACCAGGCTAAGTAACCCACAACTGCCAATCAGATGTTTGCTTGTAAACAGGAGACCAGTAAATGTTACATTCTGATTATTTAACTTGCTATGGGTACCTGAAACGTGTGCCCAATATTACAATACTCATCAGCCATGTCTGTGAATAAATACTGTCAACTGTATGAAGACACAGTGGTGAGAACGGTAATGTCCATCTCTGTTCCCTTTGCCTACTGCTTACACTTGATACACAAATCTGTACCTGAATCTGAATGTTGACAGCTGTGAGTGGACAAGCTGACTCTTGGGTGGACACATGGGTTTTATTACCAGCAATTCACATTATTGCTGGTGGGAAAGCTTTTATAGGAGATTAGTCGTCCGGCAGAAACAGAGATTTATTGCTGGCAATTAATCTCCTGGTGTGCCACCGCCCTTAAAATGAAATAAAACATTTCTGTTATTTAAGATTGAATGTGAAGTCACTGGTCATTGTATTAGAATAATGACATTTAAAATGAACTGAATATGTTAACCTGTTTGTTTATTATTCTCTGTATCCAAAAACTAGCATGCTAGCAGCAAGATCTGCATTGCATTATATCCTTTTAGAAAAGTGCATTGCAACACTGATTCTAGACATAGTCTTCCTAAAATAAGCTACTCTTGAGACCCAGAAAGAATGCGTGTTATCAATCTTGTAACAAAATAAATCATATGAAAAAAAGTTTAGATAATTTGTTTTTCCTCTCATCATAGTATATGCTAAGTGCACTATAGTCCTATGCTACGTACAGTCATTTAGAAAAGCAAACAAGAACAAATGTAAAGAATGTTGCTGTGGAGCTCCTGCCCTTGTGCATCTGTCTTTGATTCTGAAAGCTCACAAAGGCCATCGTGGGCCCTGCAGGCCCAAATCCGCTCCCATCTGCTTGGTGATTTCTCCCCGGCCAGACCGATAGAAGAAAATCTCAGGTACATGCTGGACAGGGCAGGGTGGAGGCGGGTTGCAAGTGGCTGCTGAAGGGGAAAGTGCAGGCCCTTAATAAGGTAGCCCCATTGGGCCCGGACCCCCCAGGCCGACACTTCACAAAGGTAAACTTTAAACTGTTTGTAAGTACAGTACTTATTGCCTTCCATTCATTTTCCATTAAGCAGAGACAAGTGTGTCCAACAGTTTAAAAAAAAGTGGCTGAAAAAAAAAAACCGTTTAGGTTGGCATCACAAGAACTAGAAGAGGAGCAGACTGATACCCAATTAGGGTGACATTTAGGGAGAATGCTTAGTTCCTGCTATCTATCACTACCCTTGCATGCAGGGGCCCCCTGAGGCAGCTCCTGCAATCCCGCTAGTCCAGAGAGCACAAATAAAGTTACCCGGAGCAGCATTTTGCTGGAACAGTATTTATAGTTTTAGAGGTGCTCCATCAAATACTGTAACTGCACCATGTGAGCACCTTAGCACTGACAAAGTTATATGCCACCTTGTCTTTATTGATGCCTAATAAGTGTGAAAATCATAGTGCAAGCACTCCAAAGAAAATGCATATGTGTACACATGAAATAATAAAGTTTAAAAAAAATTAAAAAATAAATAAAATAATCTACATAGCCACATCTAATCACATGAGTACAATACACAAAAGTTGCACAAAAAAAACAAATGTTGAACCCTGTGATGTTACCTGGATTTCTACATTAATAACTTTTAAAATACTTTAAATCGAATAGCCAATATGCTTAAAGGTATAACACAAGAAGTGTGCCACAGTTTTATAAATTGGGATGGTCTAAAATTCCTGTGCAAACCAGTTACTAAATACAAAGGTATATATCTTTTTTTCCCACTCTAGATTGTAATTGCTTAAAAAAAAGAATATTGTGTTTGTCTATAATTGCAGCTTAGATAAAGATTAGACCATATTTTTCAAGTAATTACTGCAGAAATGTAGATAATACAATTTAACAGTTGACAGAATTGGTTTTATGGAACTGTATATAAACACTAAAGGCAATAACAGTTTATTTTGCTGTGCCTTTGCAATCTTTTGCTTGGGACCTAAGCAGAAGATATTGAAACACTTTCAGTTACTGGAACCAGACCATAAAAACACTACACCCTGGAGTCCAGCAAGAAGTCATTTTATATGGACTTGATCCAGTTGTTGTGCTGACAATCGTATAGGCATTGCAGAAACGTTTTTGTATCCTTAAAAAAGCAAAGTACAGCTTTTTGCAAGTGCACGTTCCGTTAATGGAAATGTCCCAACAAAACAGTTCCCTTTGTGATCATCTAGTACACAATCTGAGTCATTCAGAATATACAGTTTTATAAAATATCCCATTTAGCAATACCATATATATAAAACTGTTTTAATATAAACACATACAACAGAAAAAAGTTTAAAAAATTAAATAACCCACTACTATACCACAACTACTTGAGTTAAAATGTTATATGATATAATGCCTGACATGAAGTACCAGCCTATAATACACAAAAACTATGAAAGACAGGATAAATGGCCCTTACTATCATTTATTGGGAACCCCTCTCAGCCTGCATAATAATTTACTCAACTTTCAACAAAAAAGATAACAGTGGTATGTCTTTCATTTCCCAGGAACATCTGAGTACTGGGGTGTTTTCTGAACCAAAATTTTTAGTTTAGCTGTATTCAGTTGGATGAAATTAAATCTGGCTGTGCAAAAATGATGCAAATTTGAATTCATGTAACTGCTCAATAATGATTACTGGTTACACCAAATTGGTTGGATTAGCTTGTTAAGCCTTTCAACTTCATAGGCAAGTGTGTCCAATCATGAGAAAAGGTATTTAAGATGGCCAATTGCAAAGCTGTCAGTTTCAACTGTTAGGAATGTAATCAGGAAATGGAAGGCCACAGGCACAGTCGCTTGTTGTATGCAAAAGCTCATTAAGACAAGCCACAGTCATTTTGAAAAAAAGTGCTTTGGACTGATGAGACACTTTGCATGGCGGAAGAAGAACACTGCATTCCAAGAAAAACCCCTACTACCAACTGTCAAATTTGGTGGAGGTTCCATCATGCTGTGGGGCTGTGTGGCTAGTTCAGGGACTAGAGCCCTTGTTAAAGTCGAGGATTGGATGAATTCAACCCAATATCAACAAATTCTTCAGGATAATGTTCAAGCATCAGTCCCAAAGATGGGATTGTATATTCCAACAAGACAATGACCCTAAACACACTTTGAAATCTACAAAGGCATTTATGCAGAGGGAGAAGTACAATATTCTTGAATGGCCGTCACAGTTCCCCTACTTAAATATCATCGAGAAACCTATGGGATGATTTGAAGCAGGCTGTCCATGCTTGGCAGCCATTAAATTTAACTGAACTGGAGAGATTTTGTAAGGACAAATGGTCATAATTACCTCCATCCAGACACTCATCAAAGGTTATAGGAGGCATCTAGAGGCGGTTACATTTGCAAAAGGAGACTCAACTAAGTACTGATGTAATATCTCTGTTGGGGTGCCCAAATGTATGCACTTCTCTAATATTGTTATGGTTGCATATTTACTGTATATACTCGAGTATAAGCCGAGTTTTTCAGCACCCAAAATGTGCTGAAAAAGTCTACCTCGGCTTATACTCGAGTCAGTACCTGCAGACAAGCCCTCTCCCGCTGCCTTCTCTCTGTGCATGCCCCTGGGAGCCGACGAAAAGGAAGATGTGGGTGGTACAGAGGCGGGACTTAAGACGGTAGGGCGGAAGTAGGAATGCGCACTGTTTGCGCGATCGCGTTGACTTGAGGAGTGGCGCGTCCTTGCATGTATTTGAGTGTGGGAGTTCGGCATCGATACTATCCCACCTGCTTCCGGCAGCAGCCTCCAACATACATAGAGGAGTGACAGGCTGATCCGCCAGCCCACGCCTGCCGGTCCCGGCTTCTTTCCTACGAGTGCAGCTAATTAGGCTGCAGCGTGCAAGTCTAACGTACCCACTCCCTGGGGACCCTCGAACTCTTTGTGCAACTGCCCCCAGCTCGGCTAAAGAGAAATGGCTCCTAGTGAGTGTCTCCACCACAGCCTGTAACATGCTTGCCTTGTTGGAGCAATTATACTGCACATTTTGGCGGTGCTAACAGCGCAGCAAGCGCATAAATAACCGGCGCTAATTTATCTGTCCAGTTATAAACGTCACTATAAACTGCTCATCAAGAGACTGTCATCCTTTACTTAATGGAACTCCTTGCAGAACAGCAGTCATTTATGAGACTTTAAAGGTTAGTGGCAGAGGGGTTAATACCCTCTAGGACTGTGGCTGTGGGATAGTAGGTATAGTAGGGAGAGATGACAATGACAATTCTGAATGTAGGGGTAAGGGGGTGAGGGGTTGAGGTGCTGAGCGAGCAGGACAGAAGCAGGAAGAACAAATGAATAAAGCAGCTGAGCTGTTTGCTTTTCAGAGACCGGAGTAAGAGGTATGTAAAGAATGTAGTGAGGCATTTCATTGATTCAATTTTTGTTGTGGCCAAATTTAGGAAAACTTAACAATAGCTGCTGCATTTCTCACCCTAGGCATATACTCGAGTCAATACGTTTTCCCAGTTTTTGTAGGTAAAATTAGGTACCTCGGCTTATACTCGGTTCGGCTTATACTCAAGTATATATGGGTACTGTTAATCCAATAAACTTTATGTCACTGCTAAAATACTACTGTTTCCATAAGGCAAAGGATGTTGCTACATTGAAAGCTCAGCCAATGATAAACAAAACTCCAAAATATCAAGAGGGGTTCCCAAACTTTTTCATATGACTGTAGTTACATAGTTAAAGGGCATGTCAACCCCAAAATAAATGGTTGCCTAATAAAAGAAAACATAATAAGCAAGTAAGTACGTTTCCAAAATACATTTATTAAAAAATGTGAGTGCTATTAAAGTTATTTATAAAAAACAGTTGCTATTGAAAGCAGCATTCACTTAACGCCTGCTTGTTACTTTTTAAACAATGTTGCAAAAGTCTTGGTTCCCCAGCAAAGACAGTTCTGTTAATCAGCTGGCTTGTCTTACATTGTCTGAGCCAGCAGACCAGAGATTAGTAAGATACAGACAAACGTTTCAGTTTTTTCAGTGCCACACATAAAAATAACTTAGAAAAAAACATTGAATGTATATTGCAAAGTTGCTTGGAATTATGTTTTCTTTTATTAGGCAAAAATTATTTTTGGGGTTGACTTTCCCTTTAATTTGAGTTGGAAAAAGGCAACGTTCCATCAAGTTCAACTTTTGTGTTATCCACCCAAAATCACTAACCCACCTAAAAGAAATGAAAGTCATTTTGGAACTTTTCCAATGTATTTAGGGAGTCTGGGACAAATGGAAAGAAGGTCAGCTGTTTGTTCCATATTACCTATATATAAACTACAACAAATACAGCCCAGATATTTGATGTAGCTGTTACAGTAAATGTTAGTGTTTGGAAGAGTTCGTCTGTAAGCATAGGTACTACATGCAGTTGCCAAAAACAACAATCATGTGCTTTCATGTTTTTATTATAAGTTGATTGTTCAAAACTAATTGCTGATTGGTTGCTATTGGCAACTGCACTTGCTCAATTTTTAGAATGTTTGTGAATCTGGGAGGCATCTGATTACCTTCCATTTCACAGGCAATGAGGAGCTGTGTTCTAAGAAAAGCTATAAGAGAAGAACTATAAAGAGGCAAAATTATGGTTTTCATCCCATATTTTAAGCATTGCAGCATTGATATTACTCTATAGTACAGCATTTTATCATTAGTTAATCCAGTGGCCACAGAGATATTGTTGCTGAAGATATGCATATAATTAGAATTTTAATACATTAATTTTATTTAACAAAATAAGGAAAACAGGCATTTTTAAAAAACCTGGGACACAATGTTGGGAAAACACAGTATCAAATCTGGGAAAAGCCAGCGCTGAAACAGATTCAAATTAGTGTCATATTTAAAGAGGGGTTTGGTAATACTTTGATTTGGCATTTTCTAGATACCACAAAATTGAGCTTAGATAATGCTAGACTAACCCCTGTCAAGGTAAGAAAGCTTGGACTGGACTCTTTCCGTGCTACAGTGGATACATGCTGGCATTGGAAACTGCCCGCTGGAAAAATTCCTAAGTCGTTTCTGTTAACGTTGCTACCATCTTTCTCAGCATGTTTTGGAAGATATTTCATGCACCTGGTTATGTTTTATGTGTCTTTTGCAAATCTTTTCCGTACAACTGAATTGCCAGCCAGTATGCTATAAAATTCCTAGCCACTGAGACTGGAAGGAACAAGACGGCATTTGACAAGGTCTTTTGAATGCAATGCTCACTGTGTATGCGTTAACATTTCCACTGATGTCACTGAATGCTTACATGAGCACATTGAATTTGAATGAGAAACTGGAAAACCTGTGGTAATGAGGTATGGTGATGGGAGACCAGGGGTCCAAACAGGGGGGAGTTAATATATCTGGGAGTATTGCACCCAAGGCAATAGTACTTGGTTTGGCTCCCAGCCCCTTGCCACCACCAACTCCTGACCCCTTCATGGTTGTTGTAGTTCCCACCACTCAGCTGTCACTCACTTGCTTCTTTAATCCCCACACTTCCTCTTCTGCCCGTCACTCAGTCTACTAATCCTGCTTCAAACTTTGCCACCCCCCAACTACTCTATGGGCAAATGTCTATCCTGCCTATCCCTATTTCCAGACCTGGTTGATTTTGTAGTCTGCTAAATTAGAGAGTTTAACATGCCTGTGTATTAAAGTTGACTCTTATACTAGAAGCATGAAGCCAAAAAGAAATGCGGATGGCAATATCAGTGGCAGAAACTGGGGGAAAAATAGTTATACAGAAGAGTGAAGTTGGGCACTTGTTTGCACTGTGATGTATTATTTTTTTATTTTTAAACATCTGAAATTCAGTAAGAATATGGGCGTTAACCCTCCAATATGGGAGAGGTTTTGATAATTAACTGTGTATATAAGGTCTGAGTTAATTTGTGTGAGTAACTGCAATTTAGCTCTAGTAACTGCAGAAGCCCGCTAGCCTTCTGGGCTAAAACCACTCAAAAATTCCCTTCAATGTTTTAGCCAACCTATCCCCCAAAGAGTGGTGCTACCATCACTATGTTGTACAATATCCAAGTTGTGTATTAAACATACAGCGAAGAAAGACTTCTATACAATAAAAGGCAAAAATGAATAAATTTGACTGCTTGTCGAGCACTAAAATGTAAGCATAGTATTCCCAGAGCTTGTCTGCTCAATATGTGGAAGTGATGTCATGTTGTGCTTACAGAAGAGTGTTATGCTATATAGTGACATAATTACCAAGGAAGCAGACAACATGGCTGCAGGGTAATCTGGGTTTACAGGGGAAATCACCCATAATTTTGTGCTTGGGGGGGGCATGGGTGATTAGTTTGCACTTTTGGATTTTGTGCAGAGAGGGCCTGGAAATTTGCTTTGCTGGGGCATAAAATTATGCCACTGATGCTATCTATAAATTTGTGGAGAAGTCGCCTCTGCTTCTGAAGTGAAAGACAGTTTTCTGCACAAAACAGGCATACACAATGTAGCAGCATCTGCATTATACATTCTGGGAGGGCAGGGAAAGCAGCTATGAAACTTGCAGAGGCAGCATACATCTATAACGCTGTGTGATTTTATATACACCTCTTACAGCACTTTTCTACACACAATCCTAAAAATTCCAAAGTGTGGAGTATGGTTTCACAATTTATACTTGCAAGTTCATCATTAGAGGCATCACTACCACATAATAGAACTCGCATCCCGGAGGTGATGAAGTGAAGGTGGGCGAAGACTGTCACTGGGTCTGCTGTATGGTTGGAAATGTGCATGCCTGAGGGTGTGAGATAAGCCCCCAAAGATTTTTTTTTGCGGGGGGGGGGGAGGTCTGGCTTTGTCACATTATTGTCATATCATTTTTCAATGAGAGAAAAACATTGTTGAATTATGAGAAAATGACTATATAGCTTTGAAAATTATTAAATAAGAAACATATTATAAATAAAGCAACAGATACATAAGTAGGATGGGGTGTTGCACAGATTAGCAAGCATGATTTTACAATCATTCATGAAACCTAATTCAGAAGAATGTATTAGCGGCAGTTTTTGTAGGAGAAGCATGACAGCCCTTGACAGCATTGCAAGGCACAAAAGGCTCAGTCATTTAGCAATTACCAGTTTGCTTGGTGCAATTGGTTTGCTAATATTGTTTGATTATTAACTGTACTAAATCCAGACCTTGCCTGTGAAGCATTTGTTCTTGTCTCTTTCAGAGTGCACAGACCAGGCAATCTCTCAGTGTCAAAGATTTTCTGATTCACAGATAAGAGGCTGTTCACTCCCCTGTTAGGCCCAGAGAGCAAGGTGCGTCATATGCTGGTTTCTATGGAAACCAACTCATCCTTTTGCTTGTTCAGGCACCGCTTATAATAGGAATAGCTAAATGGTGTTAAAAAGAAAATAGCTGGAACATTTCACATAAGCAGCTTATTTGAGGATGTTGGTCTCCCCCCGTTCTATGTTAAAATGACTGACTTCTTTTTTACTGTCTTTGTTTATTTACAGGAAATGACTAATTTGTGAAAATGTAAATTCCTTTACTGAACTTGACACATTATTTCAATAATCCCCCATTCTTCTGGTAGAGAAAATAATGTACATTCTCGTGAGCATGCTTGACCTGCTTTTTTCCTTCTAGTTTTGCTTGAGGCAAATAAGAGAGGAATTGTTCCACAGCACACACGTGTTCAAGCAAAGGAATAATGCCCTGACCTGGAAGTTTGTTGTGCCCATGTGCTAGGCTCATCTGCTGGATTAAAAACAGCTGGGAGAAAAAGGTATTATTCTGGAAAATAATGTCAAATTAAATATATATTCAGATATCCTAGAATATCAGTAAGATCTGTACAAGATCTACCAGAATCTGTAAAACCTGACTATACTGAGGTATCAATCAATGCCCATGGCAACCTGTGCCACCAACACAACATATCTGTCCATGGCAGCCAATGTCATCAACATCAAAATGTGTCCATGGCAGTCAATACCACCAACAACACAAATGTGTCCATGGCAGCACCAATACCAAAAATATGTCATGGTAGCCAGTGCCACCAACACTACAAACTTGTTCATAGTGGCCTATGGCCCCCACAAATCTGTCCATAGCAGCCTGTTCCATTAACACAAAAAATGTGTTTATGGTGGCCACTGCTACCAACACCACAAATATGTCCATGACAGCCAGTACTACCAACAACACAATTTTTTGATAGCAATCAGTGCCACAAACACCACGTATTTGTCAGTAGCAGCCTGTGACACAAACACTACAAATGTGTGCATAGCAGCCAATGCCATCAACAACATACTGTATATTTGTTCATAGCAAGCCAGTGCCACCAAAGCCACAAATCCCCTCATGGCAGCCAGTGCTACAAACCACAGATGGGGAATAACAAAGGTTTTGCAATGTAAAATATATAATTTTCCTTGATGAGTGCTTGTAATTGGGTGTGTAGGCATTAGAACAACAGGTTTATAATGCATTAGTTTGACAATATTCAGTGCCTGTCACTTATGATAGAAATTGAGAAATGAGAAAGGATTCTCACTGAGCAGAAAACAAGAGTACTAATTAATTTAGCTTTTTGTTCATCAGCTCTCCCTTTTGAAATTACAGCAATCGGCCCTCTCCTAATCATATTCCAGTCGCTTATTCAAATCAATGCATGGTTGCTAGGGTAATTTGGACCTAGCAATCATGTATTGATTTGAATAAGAGACAGGAAAATGAATAGGAGAGGGCCTGAATAGAAAGATGACTAACAAAAAGTAACAATAAGAATAAATGTGTAGCCTTACAGAGCATTTGTTTTTTAGATGGGGTCAATGACCCCAATTTGGAAGCTTAAAATAGCCAATAATTAAAAAGCTATGAAAGATAAATAATTAGGACCAATTAAAAAGCTACTTAGAATTTGCCATTCTGTAACATACTAAAAGTTAAAGGGATACTGTCATGGGAAAAAATATTTTTTTCAAAATGAATCGGTTAATAGTGCTGCTCCAGCAGAATTCTGCGCTGAAATCCATTTCTCAAAATAGCAAACAGATTTTTTTTCAATTTTGAAATCTGACATGGGGCTAGAGATATTGTCAATATCCCAGCTGCCCCAAGTCATGTGACTTGTGCTCTGATAAACTTCAATCACTCTTTACTGCTGTACTGCAAGTTGGACTGATATCACCCCCTCCATTTTCCCCCCCAGCAGCCAAACAAAAGAACAATGGGAAGGTAACCAGATAACAGCTCCCTAACACAAGATAACAGCTGCCTGGTAGATCTAAGAACAACACTCAATAGTAAAAACCCATGTCTCACTGAGACACATTCAGTTACATTGAGATGGAAAAACAGCAGCCTGCCAGAAAGCATTTCTCTCCTAAAGTGCAGGCACAAGTCACATGACATGGGGCAGCTGGGAAATTGACAAAATGTCTAGCCCCATGTCAGATTTCAAAATTGAATATAAAAAAATCTGTTTGCTCTTTTGAGAAATGGATTTCAGTGCAGAATTCTGCTGCAGTAGCACTATTAACTGATGCGTTTTGAAAAAAACATGTTTTCCGATGACAGGATCCCTTTAACTTTAAGGTGAATCACCCCTTTACTGGGCTATCTCTTTGTCCCCATAGAAACTTTAATGTATTAAAATCGACAGTAGCTCTCTTTCATTATGTAAAGACTTTAACACAACATAAGTTGTTTACTCAGGGTAAAGTGTTAGTAATAGATTCGATTTGTAAACCATGATGTAGTGAAATATAAAGTGTCAATTTCCTGCAGGAAATTACCTCCCTTTAGATTTTCCCACAATTAAGCCAGATTGCTGCGAGTAATATGTTTTACTTGCCACAAACCTAATGTTATGCTATGGCAAGTCATTTTTAGATAAGATAGTAATTTTAAGATTTAACGGCAGGCAACAAATCTTACTATGTTCCATTGCCCTTATAAGTAGCAGTATATCTGGTAGGACTCACCCTGGTGGTCTAGTGGGTCGGCGGGGACGCCCGCTGCAGTGATCCTTCTATCCTTGGTGCCGGTTTTCCTGTGGCGCTTGCAGTGCACACTTCTGGGATTTAGGCGCCGTGTGTATGGCGTCATCACGTTTCGGCACGAAGATTTGAATTTTTAAAGAGATACTGCCACCAGAAAATAACCTTTTTTATATCTATTATAACATTTTCTTTGAATGCTATTTATAATTTTGCCATAAAAGTATTTGCATGATGCTTTTACATTACCTTTCTTACCCCCATGTTCTTCTATGAGGGGGCTGCCATATTTGTGCAGCAGTAGTCGGATGGCATTAGAAACTCCAACTGACAGACTGAGATGGGACAGTCAGGTTTGCAAAACAGTCAGGTTAAGGAACATCAATTAATAATTGCTTACAAAAGCATTTTAATTAACCCTCGAAGTAAAATCCTTTGACTTCGAATTTCGAAGTTGAAGGATTTACCGCAAATACTTTGATCAAAGGAACGATTAAATCCTTCGAATCGAACTATCGAAAAGCTTAGGAACCTTATGGGGAAGGTCCCCATAGGTTAACATTGAAGCCGGTAGGTTTAAAGTGGCGAAGTAGGTAGTTGAAGTTTTTTTTAAAGAGACAGTACTTCGACTATCGAATGGTCGAATAGTCGAATAGTCAAACGATTTTTAGTTTGAATCGTTCGAATCAAAGTCGTAGGTCGTAGTAGCCTATTCAATGGTCGAAGTACCCAAATATAAACCTTCGAAATTCAAAGTTTTTTTACTTAGAATCCTCCACTCGAGCTTAGTAAATGTGCCCCGTAGTATTCTGTTGCAGGCCAGATGTGGCATTTCAAAAGATTTTTTGGGCCTACACTACTCTAGAATTTCAGTCTCCTGTTTGGATGACTGTATCATCATTTTATTATAACCTGGCCCCTTAATATATAGTACAGGTATGGAATCTGTTATCCAGAAACCCATTATCCAGAAAGCTCAAAATTATGGAATGGTTGTCTCCCATAGACTCCATTTTATCCAAATATTCAAAATTCTTAAAAATTATTTCCTTTTCTCTGTAACAATAAAACAGTACCATGTACATGATCCAAGTTAAGATATAACTAATCATTACTGGAAGTAAAACCATCCTATTGAGTTTATTTAATGTTTACATGATTTAAGGTATGAAGATCCAAATTGCAGAAAGATCCGTTATCCGGAATACCCCAGGTCCTGAGCATTCTGTATAATAGGAACAATCTTGTATAGTGAATAATCATCCCACTGTATGGAAACAGTTGGACAGCACCCTTCTGCTCCATTACTCTTATGAAGGGTGCTTGCACTAGTTCTAGAACGAGTGAAATACTGTGCATGGTATGGTGCCAGAGAGATCCGCTAACCCCATTAGGGAGATAATGATCCACCGGCCATTTTCTTTTACAGTGAAGACAAATTAGGTATTAAAAAAATAATTATTTTCCTGATGACCCGATGGGTTAGTTGCCAACTCTGGTGCATGTTCCATAGCTGAAGTAACACCTACATTTTCTTGATACAGGACCCTTCCCCAAAACATTATATACATCTATCATTTCAGGTTGCTACTAACTCCCTCTTGTGGTTAAAGGTGGTGAATAAAGCACTAAAAATAATTCAAACATTTCTCACAGTAGGTTGAAAAGAGAGAAAATAATAGGCCAAAATAAAGAAATACCCTGATCTGCTGTCTTACTAAATTCATTATGAATTGTATACATATCATGTGTTAATTGCAAGAGAGCATTTTAACCATTCTGTGCTGTTTCACTTTAGGGTAATTTCCTGGGGGGAACACTCTGTATTTTTAGGACAACCTAAGCTATAAAATATGAATTACATGGGTCTTCTAAAGTTTCCCAATATATATAGGATACCACTATGTGGTATGTAGTAAACATTGATTCCCTATGTCTGCACCTTGCCTGGGGATTGTGTAATCACTTTAAGTAAATATCATACTGTGATGCTGTATTGTGTAATAATTGTGCAACAAACCTTTTTTAATTGGTATTGTTTCTCTGAATAGCTATTCCATATTACTGCAAGTTATTCCTATACAAATAAAGTCTCATTTTACAGAATTCATTTTTTTACAGTAGGACATTATTATTTATAGCCTTGTAATAGGTAGGGAAATATTGGCAACATATGCTGCTGTTAGCATCAAGGGATCATAAACAGAGGCTTTTGTAGGACCCACTAAATCATCTGTCAATTTAATGGCTCATCCCATGGGAATTCTCTGCCTGACCCTGGATCAGACTCTGACATTGTTCTCATTGACCTATTTCCTGCAAAAGCTCCAGTAAATATTTATCAAATTATCCTAGCAACAAGAAGATGTTGCTTAAAGAACTGATAAGCAGCCCACAGTGATTTTCAAGGTTATAATGATAGAAATACATACATGTGGTGCTGGGGTGCCCGAGACACATAAAGAGCTGTGCATGCATTTTGTGCTTAGATATCGGCAGCAGAATCGTGTCTGCCTTTTCTTTGAATGCTACAAGCTCATGCCATTTTGTCTACTTTGCAAAGATAAGTACTGACCAGTACAAAAACACAGAAAATCATTATTATATATTAATTATAATTATTTATAAATATGTAATTTTAAAATTATAGTTATATAGATATTTAAGGGAAATATTTATGGCTATACCTAGGGTTGTTCAATAAACCTTTTATGAAATAGATTTTTAAGTAGTAATGGTGTATTAGAGCCTAACATTTACACCTTTTGGCTGCTTGGCTCAAATCTAATGTTAGACTAGTAAAATTCAGCCACTCTTTCATATTTTCCTTTCTTTTAAAATTCTAAGGCAGCTTATTATTACCCTTGAGCTCACAGTGAGAGGGCCATATTTACCATAAAGGTACGGAGAAAACATATTTCCCCTTTCCTCACCAGATACTCGCTGCTAAATTGAAATGAAATGAATGGTCTGCCATACTAGGGATGCACCGAATCCAGGATTCGGTCAGGATTTGGCCTTTTTTTTCCATATGCAAATTAGGGAAGGGGAGGGAAATTACATGACTTTTTGTCACAAATCAAGGAAGTAAAAAATGTTTACCCCCTCCCGCCCCTAATTTGCATATGAAAATTAGGATTTGGTTCGGTATTCGGCCGAATCTTACGAAAAGGATTCGGGGGTTCAGCTGAATCCAAAATAGTGGATTCTGTGCATCCCTAGTCCATACTTGAATAAATCCACACCAAAATCCATATCAAAATCCCCTTTATATATCATATTATTAAAGTACTACAGATACAAACAGTTTTATATTTGAATACCATAATCTTCCTTGAGAAAGCACTGTAACATATATAGGAAGTTAGGTTGAAAAAAGTAATACAACCATCAAGTTCAACCTTTTAACTTTTTTTTAACCTAACTGCCAGTTGATCCAGAGGAAGGCTAAAAAAAAAACCCACCTGAAGCCTCTCCAATTTGCCTCAGAGGGGGAAATCCTTTCTGACTAAAAATATCGGACTAGTCCCTGGATCAACTTGTACTATGAGCTATCTTCCATAACCCTGTATTCCGTCACTTGCTAAAAAGCCACCCAACACATCTTAAAGCTATACTAATGTACTACTGATTCAGGGAGAGAATTCCACATCAGCTCTCACTGTAAAAAAAAAACCTTCCGAATATTTAAGCGGAACCTCTTTTCTTCTAATCGGAATGGGTGACCTTGTGTCTGCTGGAAAGACCTACTTGTAAATAAAGCATTAGAGATTATTATATTATCCCCTTATATACTTATACATAGTTATCATATTACCCCATAAGCGCCTCTTCTCCAGCATGAACAACCCCAATTTGGCCAGTCTTTCCTCATAGCTATAATTTCCCATACCTTTTACCAGCTTAGTTGCCCTTCTCTGTACCCTCTCTAATACAATAATGTCCTGTTTGAGTGATGGAGAGCAAAACTGTACGGCATATTCTAGATGGGGCCTTACCAGTGCTCTATAAAGTGGAAGAATGACTGCTTCCTGCCCCTTTTAATACAGCTCAAAACCTTATTTGCCCTTGAAGCTGCTGACTTGCATTGCTTGGTACAGCCAAGTTTATCATCTACAAGGACTCCAAAGTCCTTTTCGATGATGGACTTCCCTAGTGCAGTCCCATTAAAGATATAAGTGGCTTGGATATTTTTACATCCCAGGTGCATGACTTTACATTTATCAACATTGAATCTCATTTGCCACTGCCCAGATTGCCAGTTTGTCAAGATCTTGTTGCAAGGATGCCACATCCTGGATGGAATTAATTGGGCTGGATAGTTTTGTGTCATCTGCAAACACTGATACATTATTTACAATGACCTCGCCTAAGTCATTAATGAACAAGTTAAATAAAAGTGGACCCAATACCGAGCCCTAAGCGACCCCACTAAGAACCTTATTCCAAGTAGAGAATGTACCATTAACAACCACCCTCTGTACCCGATCCTGTAGTCAGTTTCCTATCCATGTGCAAACGACTTAATTAAGCCCAACAAACCTTAGTTTAGAAAGTCGTTTGTGGGGCATGGTATCAAATGCTTTGGCAAAATCCAAATAGATCATTGCCCCCCCACTGTCCAGCATCTTACTTACCTCATCATCAAAAGCAATCAAATTGTTTGACATGACCTATCCTTTATAAAGCCCTGCTTATTGCTGCTCATAATGCCATTCATTAGGACAAAATTTTGAATGTGATCCCTTAACAAGCCTTCAAATAATTTACCCACCACAGATTAGAGTAAATTAGAGTAAATTGAATTTAGCTCTCTTAGAACCTGGGGTTGTATGCCATTAGGCCCTGGAGCATTGTTTACATTCATTTTTATTATAGCTTTATGAATCATATTCTGAGTCAGCCACTGACTAGATTGAGTAGAGCATTCAGTGCAGCTATGAAGTGAGGCTGGGAACTCAGACTCCTCTATTGTATACATTGAATAAAAGAACTGATTTAGCACATACTGATACCATTGTTTAATGGAGCAACACTCTCAACCTGCATCTTTTTACTATTAATATATTTAAAAAACTTTTTGGGGTTAGTCTTAGCCTCCACCGCAATGCACTCTTCATTTCCTTTCTTTACTTTCCGGATTGCTGATTTTCAACATTTATTATAGTGCTTATATTCATTGCAGCTGCTAGATGCAGTGAAAATGTATTATCTGGGCATCTAAGTGACAGGTGAATAAAAGGAAATGTCAACCTCAAAAAAATTGTTTTTGCTTAAACATAAATCTAAGCAACGTTGCAATATACATTCATTGCAAATTGTCTATGGTTTTTAAGTTATTTTATATGTATATGTATTAGAAAGCAGATTTTGTCTGTTCCTATTCTCTCCCCTGGTGCTCAGACTGTTGATACAATGTAAGACAAGGCAGCTGATTAATAGACCTGACTTTGCTGGGGAACTAAGACTTTTGCAACATTGCTTAAAAACTAACAACTAGGAGTTAGGTAAATGCTGTTTCAATTGTTTTTACAAATTATTTTAAAAGCACTAACAATTTTTAACAAATGTATATTGGAAAGGTGCTTGTAATTTAATAGGCAATTTTTTATTTTGGGGTTGACTTGCCCATTAAAAATTCAGTGTAGATAGATATGGTTTAAGCATTTTGAGTTTATAATATGTAAAAACTAGGATAAACTAATATTTTAGCAGCCTTAAAGGGGTTGTTCACCTTCCAAACACTTTTTTCAGTTCAGTTGTTTTCAGATTGTTCCCCTTTTTTCAGTTACTTTCCATTATTTATTTTTTACTGTTTTTCGAAAATCTAAGTTTATATTTGAATGTCCCTGTCTCTGGTGTTTCATTCTGGCAAGCTCAGTAATTCAGGTGCAGACTCTGAATTGTTACAATTTTGCAACATTTAGTTGATACATTTCTCAGCAGCATCTCTATAACTATTGTATCAATTCTAACAGCTGCCTTTAATGAAATTACAAAAATACCCATTATAGAGAAAAAGATGTCTCTGGGCAGTGCAGGTCTCCCTGTTGTTTGCACCTGTTTAATCTGCCTAAATTAGGGAGATACACAATTTAGGGTCAGTTAGTGGGCAGGTGGGTGGAATGACTAAGGTACCAAGCCTCTTGAATAAATGCAGGCTGCACTGTATTAATCAGGGAACGCATGTCTCTGTTCTGCAGATACCTTACACCTTCTTAGATCACATCAGTGTAAACAAAGGTCCTGGAATAGATAGCTTTTATCAGAAGGTACTAAAACAGCTTAGCTTTGTTGTTACTAGACCACTGTAAGGCTATGGACACACAGGCTGTTGTCAGCGGCTGTTTTCAACCTGCTTAATTGGGCTGACCTCAGCCTGTGTGTGAGCGCACACAGGCTGATCAGATTCAAATCAATGGAGCGGGGGCACTGAGCAGATCTGCTTCTCTCAGCCTCCAAAAAGATGCAGGCTGACAACAGCCGCTGACAACAGTCGGTGTGCCCATAGCCTAATATTGTGACAACTGGGGCTCATCTATCAACACTGGGCAAATTTGTTCCTGTTCAGTAACCCATAGCAGCCAATTAAATATTTGCTTTTATTGTTCTACCTGCAGCTGCTACACATCACTTACTTCCCAGTTGCAAATTTATTTGCTCAATGCTGATAAATGAGCCCCAAGACTTGGAAAATCAGAAATAGATCTATCAATTAGAAAAGCATTAATCAGTGATATTATCAGAGCTTTAGTAGGTTTGCGTTAAACAGTTCCATTGATCTGGCTATAGTAGTGCAGTAGTGTGTGCTTTTAAGAACTGAACACTAGATGTCAGTATTATGGCTCAAATATGCATAGCTTGTTTGAAAATATGTATGATTATGTAAATTAGTAAGTATTGTATGAAACTTGTGTGAGACAATTAAGGCATATTAAAGTGAAGAAGAGTGACAGGAGAGTGTATATCATACAATGGCAGAAAGAAAAAAAGTTTAATTTCTCAAACAAAAGCAAGAAAAGTATATATATAAACATATGTATCTAAAACATTAAAGTGGAAAGTATGTGTCTAAAACATGGTTAAACACAATCAAGGGTGTAAATCCAGTATGATCCCTTTTAATAACTAGGGTTGCAAAGTGGCTTCTCTGAGACCCTACCACAACATTTTCAGTGTTCATTTGTATTAAATAAGGCACTGAATGCAAGCAGTTAGTGTTAGCTTGCCTGGGTTTCCTCCCATACACCGCAAACATACAAACAGGCTAATTAGCTCCTGATAAAACTGACCCTACTGTGTGTGTAAACGTGAAAGGGACTTTATATTGGTCCCCTTGGTCAAAGACTCCACTCAGTCAGGGACTGATTTGAATTATGTACAATCTCTGTAAAGAGCAGCAGAATATGGTGATGTTATTTATATGAATAATGCATAATAATACTGTGCAGGTTAGTGCTGATTTCTTATCTGGCTGTCTATTGCTTTAATACAGTTAGAATAACTGAAGCTTTAAGCTCAACATGGTGCTTAGTTATTTTGTGCACTGTATTCTGTATTGTAAGTTTATTTGCATGCCAAGATTGCAAGCCTTTGTGAACATGTAACCCATCTGCCTACACATATATATTTTAAGTTTCTTTATAGCATACAGTGTTACTGATGTGTCTGGATGAATGTGCTATGAAAACTGTAACACAAGACTGGGAACTGTTCATTTTGTATACTGCATTGGCTGCCTATTTTTAGTCACCTAGAAATTTCCAGCAGGTTCTTTGACAGTGCACACTTTGCTGTTCTGGATTCCAGCAAGTTGGGCTTGCAAATTGCATGGCAGGTACAGGCAAAAGGCAATAATATTATGAACTGCTCTCTTTTGAAATGGCCCTTCTGAATACAGAGAAATAATAATATTTTAATATGCAATTTCTTATACTTATTGCTATTAATGAGTGTCACACCACATTCAGGTTAGTTCCTATTAATGAACATCTGGTGACATATTTCAGTAAAGGATATTTAACATTCCTAACTTTTGTTACCTGCAAAGCTCTGCCTATGGGCACGTGTTAAAATTACTGTCAGACAGGGCGTTTCCTTGTTCATGTACTCTTAGATTCAAAGGCAAATAATGAATATTTACTATAATAGCAGAACATATTCCTTATCTGAATATGCTGTCATAAGGTCCATGTGAATCAATTAATTATATGCGCCATGTTCTTTATTTAAGGATCTTCGTACAATTCCAAGGGGAAAACTACCTGGCTCATATCTGTCCTGTGCAACAAAATGTTCTTGCCTTAGTTTTTTTAAACTAGTTATTTGTGCATGTACAAAAGCCTAGCTTGTATTAGATAATGATTGTTTCAAAAAAATGTTTTTTGCATCTAACCAAAATGACAGAAATCATTAAATTCCCAGAGCAATATCCTAGGCTGGAAGGATTCAAGTGAAATTTGTGCAACAAAAATGTTGAGTGTTAAACTGTGCATGTCCATTTGCCAATAGCAACCATCAAAAAACAAAACCTGACTGGTTACTAATAGCAACTGCACTGGCACACTTTACGGAGCGAGAGAGTCAAGTTCCCCAATTATCCTGAAAGTTACCCGATTTAGGCATCCCTCCTGCAGTCTCCCGACACTGTAAGCAATCCCTCCAACTTTTTAGCTACTCCTTTAAAAAGTCTGTGTGCACATGTTCAGATTTTTTTTTTTTTAAACAAAGAGCCTAGTGCCAGGCCTGGATTTGTGGAAAGGCCACCAAGGCAGGATTTTAGGGGGTGGCTAAATGCTGCTCAACAACACCCACATTTGTTCAAGAACACTAGGGATGTACAGGGGATACAAGTTTTGTTTTTTAAATTTCACTTGCGCCAATCCCCGTTGCTCCGATTTGGATGGTGAAAATGAATGGTGAATGAATAAAGAGGGGTCAGGGGTGACGAACGGCTTTGGGGCGTCCCTATGTAAATCCGGCACTGCCTGCAGCCTAGTGCGCATGCACAGTAACTATTCAGCGACATCATTATGCACGTGCATAATGATGTCACAAATTACGTCATTAGACCATGCTCCATAAATTTGCAGCACCGGGATTCTCGAGGTTCAGATCTCCTGGATAAACTTTATCTCACAACCTGACAGACCGTAGCTGGGGTAAAGGAGGGGTTTATTTATACAGATGTACTTCAGTGGACTGTGGAGTTTTGAATGTGCTCACATGGATCAGGAAGTAAAATATGACTTTAGTTTCAATTTCAAACGTGCTTTAGTGAAAGAAATATCAAAAAACATAGTTTCTCAATTAAAACAAAAATATAAAATAAATATAAAAAAAGTTATGTTTTATGCAAACCCTTTTTTATTGAAGTTGTGTGAAAAAAGGGGTAAATCTACCCCTTTAAAGCAATCTTAAAACAATACCTTCCATTCAAGTTTTAACTGATCTAAAAAACTCCATATGTCCTGTGGACAGTACTTCCACTGTATTTTCAGAACTAGAACAGCACAAAAATTGAGCCCTGACTAAGCAACGGAAGTCAGGTTACTCCCATAGAGCATAATGACTTCCAGTGCTCTAGCTCCAAAAATACAGCAACTATTTGCAAAATAAAGCATCATCCCCTGGACATCATCTCCTGAGGATGGCACCTTACCGTATGGAAGGAGTGGCCCTGGTCAAATTAATATGCCCATAGCGGGCTGAGAATGGAAAACCACATAAGCACTTTTCCAGTCTCTTGGCACCCTATCAGATTCAAAGAATCATGGAAGATTAAGTCTAAATGGGCTGCATATTTGCAGGCCATGTTAATTTGTTAGTCTCAGCTTCCTCCTTGGTCAATCATAATCTACTCTTAAAGTTATTTAATTGGGTTTGTTAAAATGGAAGTAGTCATTAAATGGTTCCTTATTGGTGTAAACAAAATGAAAGAAGCCTGTTTCCTTCTATTAAATTATTGGGCTGTGCTAACAGGGGCTCTCTTTATTGTGCTATGCATATGGAAAATTTAATTCATAAATCACTCAGTAGGCTACAATAATTGTGTTATTATATAAACTGTAGTACTAAATCAATTACCATTATTTTCTGTTGAATGCTATCACATTGCCATTTTAAAGAACTTTGAAGCACAAGTTATTTTCGTTAGGACCTTATAATACTGCTTTGCAAATTTTAGTTCCAAGTCTCTAGTCATCGTCAAACTTGCCCAGTAGGGAACAACTTAACAATGCTTTCTCTATTTTCCCCTTTTCTCTAACACAGTGAGCGGATTCTCTTCTCGTGCACAAACTCATGTGACAGTGATGTCATAAAAACAGCCTTTTCAGTACGGGAAATCACAGACTTTTGAATCTATTTTCTGTTTGTGACTCTAACTTGAGCAAGTGTGAAAGATCTATTAGCAGACAAACATACTGCAATGCCTTGATCTCCGAAGGTCAGTCTTTTGTTTCAGTTTATTTCCAGATGACCTATATACTTTACTGGGTCTGATGGAACCTATATTTAGATGTCTTGTGGGCGCTAGTTTTAAGCAATTATAATTAAAAGGATTATTTGGTCTTTTCTATTTGAATAACTGATTCATAGGAATTAATTAACATCCATGACATAAGCATGTTTTCTCTATGCTGTGCTGAGATATTTATGAAGACGCCACTTTTAAGTTTTTTTAAGGGCATAGACAGACGAGAAGATTCGGGGAAATTAGTCGCCTGTCGACAAATCTACTCTTCTACGGGCGACTAATCTCCCCGAACTGAAACCAAATCGCTGGCGGGATGGCACTCAGATCGATACGTTTTTCAAAGTCGCCCGAAGTCGTCTCACAAGGAAACTTTGGGCGATCTGTTGCCGGGCAACTAAATCTGCCTGAATCTTTGCATGTGTCTCTACCCTTATTGATCTTTTTTTTTTTTATTTCATTTGGGTACAACTTGTAGATATCAGGAATTAAGTGTGCTGTAAAGGAATATACAAATCCAGATCCAAAAACAAGCTAATTTACAATGCTGTGCACAAAACTGCACATTTTTACTAAGCAACTGTGATACAAATGTAACTTTGTGGTGGCAGGCACAGAATATTTAAGTTGAACTCGTTAGCATGTTTATTATGTATATCCATATTTTTCAAAAACGGAACTAGAGGGGGGCGGGCCCTGGCGCCTCCGTAAACCCGGAACTGGCGGGCGGACTGCCGGGGGGCCCTGAGGGGGTGCGGGCCCTGGCCCGCTCGCACCCCCTGCTCCCCCTGTAGTTCCGCCCCTGATATTTTTATCAAGCTCCAAACATATTTTTAAACTGTGTACAACTAAACTACAGATTCATTCAGGAATGTAAATAAAATGAAGACAGCTTAGGAAACACGTTGACATGCAAAGTTTATAAAGACTGCATTTATTAGCAAACTGATATTATGCTAAACTAAATGAGGGTTAAACTTCTATAAATAAATGTGTTTCATGAGATCTTTTGAAAGCGCAAAGGTTGGGAGAAAGCCAGGCAGACAGTGGGAGAGAATTCCAGAGAAGGGGCGCAACCCTTTACAAGTCTTGAATACTAGCATGTGAGGAGGTAATGAGAGTAGAGTTGAGAAGAAGGTCAGTAGGTAAGTATCTATCGATAAGTTCAGAGATGTAGGGCAGAGCAGAGTTATGAAGTGTGAAGGTCTTTTGAATTGTATTCTGAAAGGTAGCGGAAGCCAGTGTAGGGATTGGCAGAGTGGAATGGCAGAGGAGGAGCAGTTGCTGAGGTATATAAGCCTGGCATCAATATTCATTATGAACTCTAGAGGGGCAGGCTAATTGAGAGTTACATTAGTCCATACGTGATATAATGAGAGTGAATACCATTTTTTGCAGCATCTTGGGTAATAAATGATTATAATTTGAATATGTACTTTAGGTAAAAGTGACATGATTCAATAAGTATTTAAAAAAATTCCCATAATTCAAAAATGTAAAAATTAACAATTTATTCAAAAATATAATAAAAACATTTCAGCATACTTATCCCATGTTCCTCCATCTTATGCATTTCGTACCCTCTGGTACTTACTCATAGGTTATTATTTTTTATTGACGGCGATCAAATATTTAGAGCTTACCTAGCTCCTCCCATCTCCCTTTAAAACTAAAAATCAAAATGGTTTGGCCATACTTTTCAATTAGAAACAACGTCAGTATACATATACATCAATGGGGTCTAGTAGCTTCTGTTCGTAACCTGTATTCCTCATAATTTTTTCATATAAGACCTTATGTATAGACCATAAAACTCATAGCCCCCTTCTCTCTTAAATATATACTGTATGCTACTGGTAAAAACTCATGTATATTGCAGTGAAAATTTCTGTTAAAATACGACTGGGACATACATGTAGACCTATCTCCTAGATATTTATATCCTTTGCTTATCCTAGCTTTATGGGAAGCCCTTCATAGGGGACACTGATGAGCCTCACTCTAACCAACACACGTTTTTAAATGAAACATGTAACGTCAAACTCATAATTAAGGCCTAGTGGCAAGTGTGTTTGTAGGTAGAAAATCCAAAAAACTTCTCTCTTCGCCAAAAAATCCGTAAGATCACCCCTCTCACTACTAGTCTAACTCTCTCAATGCCTTGAATTGAGAAAAAAGAAATGTCACCATTACTACATTGTGCAAAGTGTCTGGTAACATTGCTCCTTTCAATCATCTTTGGATTTTGTATTTGGCTCAAATGGTCCCTTGCCCTTTCTTTTAACTTTCTACTAGTACACCATACATATTGTTTTCGACACTTGAGACACGTAATCAAAAAGATTACCATGGGAGTATTGCAATTTACATCCTTTGATTTCAAAAGTCCTACCCGTTACTTTTGACTTAAAACTCCTTGACTCTTTAATATGCCGGTAAGTAAAACATCTACGACTACCGCATTTATTACTACCTGATGCTCTAAGGGGACCTAAACTCCACTTGTTCTTCTCTCCTTTAAAGAGGCTGGGTGATAACATATCTTTCAACGAGAAAGCTCTTTTGGGGATAACACTGATCCCTGACCTCAATACTTCATAAAAATCATTATCCCCATAGAGAATAGGTAAACATTTCTTGAGCGTTTTAGAGATCTCATGGAACTGGTTACTATATCTGGTTATAAATGGGATTTTAACTGACCACTCTTGTTCTTTCTTTCCTCTTCTCCTCCCACTTAACAAGTCTCACCTATCTGTGTTTGCAGCCTTCCGGTATGCCCTCAGTATTGTCTGTTGACCATAACCCCGCTCTGCAAATCTTCTTCGCATATCCCATGACTGCTCATCAGTCTCCTTGTTGAACAGTTCCTGCATGAGGCATGCAATAAAGTGTTACCACTACAGGGTTTTCGATAAGTCTTATTGCAAATCTCATCTTCTATTACCGTAAATTCCACAGAAATTCTATCAACTTCTTATTGAACTGACTAGTGAACTTAAGGTTCAAGTTATTTTGTTAATAACCTGTTCAAAACGTTAAAAGTCTACTTGGGTACCCTGCCAGATAATAAGTAAATCATCAATATAGCGTAAGTAGAGTTTTAGATGCTGCCTTATATTCGCCTCAATATGTGTGTCTCCTCCCACCAACCAATATAAAGGTTGGCATAAAAGGGGGCAAATTGTGCTCACATCTCTGCAAATAGAAGCAACCGTCAGAAATGAAATAGTTATGTTCCAACAGAAATTTTATTGCCTCCAAAAGGAACTGAACTAATTCTACAGGGTACTCACTATATTTTTCTAGGTTATATTGAACTGCAGTAATTCCTTGCTTGTATGGGATTGATGAATATAGAGAGATCACATCCAGTGTTCCCTATCCCTATCCTTTCATCCATCTGATCTTATCCAACTGTTGCAGAACTTGTGGAGTGTGTCTTGTATAACTCTTGAAACGCAACACAAGGGGTTATGCATCCACCCATTCTGAAAGATGTTTATTTAGGGAGCCAATGCCAGAGACAATTGGCCTCCCCAAAGGTGGTCTTTGATTCAATAAGTGACAGGATAAAAGGAATGAAGGACAGGGCAGAATCTAGGATAACTCCAAGGCACCTAGCCTGGCGCAATGGGTGATATTGGAATGATTAACTATGATAGATACTTTTGGGATGTTCTGAGCGTTAGCTGGGGAAAAAAGAACAATTTTAGTTTTAGAGAGGTTTAATTTAATGTAGTGTTGTGATATCCAAGTTGAGATAGCAGACAGGCAAGAAGAGACCTGAGTTAAGAGCTCTGGGTTTAGATCATGAGAGGAGAGATAGATCTGAGTATTGACAGCATAGAGATGGTATTGGAAATAATATGAGTGTATTAGCTTGCCAAGGGAGGATGTAAAGAGAGAGAATAATAAGGGGCCTAGAGCAGAGCTCTGAGGAACCCCAGCAGAAAGAGGTAGGGGAGAAGATGATACTCCATTACATGAGACACCGAAGGAATGATTTGTGAAGTGATTCACTGGTTCCAATAAATGCCTTCCGTGCCCTCCAGCTCTGCCCTTGTCCAAAGAAAGCCATGTCACCAATGCCAAGTAAATGGAGGGACTGGAGCAGAAGAGGGTGATCCACAGTGTCGACAGCAGCTGAGAGATCAAGAAGTATTAGTAATGAGTACAGGTATAAGATTCCTTATCCGGAAACCCATTATCCAGAAAGCTCCGAATTACGGAAAGGCCTTCTCTCATAGACTCCATTTTATATAAATAATCAACATTTTTAAAAATGATTTCCTTTTTCTCTGTAATAATAAAACAGTAGCTTGTATTTGATCCAAATTTAGATATAATTAATCCTTATTGGAAGCAATACCAGATTATTGTGTTTATTTAATGTTTACATGATTTTCTAGTAGACTTAAGGCATGAAGATCCAAACTACGGAAAACCCCAGGTCCCAAACATTCTGGATAACAGGTCCCATACCTATAGTTGTTATTGGCTCTAGCTGACAAGCTGATAAGAGGTAGTTTGTTAAGGTGGCCATACATGTAACAATTACGAGGAAAGATTGTTTGCTGGCCAGTTTTGGCCTGCATCTCTCTTCAGGCCGAGAATCTGCTGCCCCACTGCTCTTTCACTCCCCCTTAACCTGCACCTGGAACCATAGTTTACACTTGGGTGCAGGAAGACGACGTGGATTTCGGTGCCGAAAGCGACATTTTGCATTTCGCTCTGAAATTCTCCAAAAGGCAAGGGGTGCACCAGGGCAGTGGATTCTCTGCTTAAAGGAGAAGGAAAGCCAAAAAATAACTTAAGCTGTAAGTGTTGACAATGTATAGTATATATAGTTACCAGCAAGCATTCCCTCATTGGTTTTCCCCTAAATCTTTTTGCTGCAATTGATTTTTGAAAAAGCATAGACATGTATGAGAAAGATTACCTTTGTTTCAGTAAGAAATCTGTATGATTGGGGCACACGCATGTGCAATAGCTGCTGTCAGTGCCCTTCGCATGCGCACGAGAGTGTTTTATCTTCCTTGTGCAGCGATGAAGATGGGGTCATGTGACACAGCCGTGCGTCATCGATGACCTCTCTGCCCCCGCCTCATTAATCTGAATTTCAATAGACATGCAGCTTCCTCGTTGCCAGTAAACTAGGGGAAGCTTTGAAGCTCCTGCACTCGCTCATGTTTAAATTTACAGTCTATCAGTGAGCGAGCGCAGGAGCTGAGGAGGGGAGCTGCAGCCAAGAATCGGGACTGTCTGACTGAGGTCTGTACTATACGCAGGGCGGAAGTGACGCGCCTATTTTAAAATGGCGGCGTCGAACTGTGGAAAGGGGCGAAACTTCGGAAGGACGGTGCACAGAAGCAGTTATACATTCTGAGTTTTTAGCATTGCGTTTCAGGAGGGGGCCTGATAAAAAACACATTTAAGGTAGTATCGTTTTTTTTGTTTCCTTCTCCTTTAAAGAGAATCTGCAATGTAATACATCATCTGGCCCTAGCCTAAGAGCTGAATCATCAGATAAACAGGTACAAACAGTAGAATTCTATCTCTGTCTGGCGATTCTGCTGTATCCCCTTCAAAGGAGCCCAATCAAAATTTTACGTCTTGGACAAAGGACGAGTCGACCGATATCCAAGTCTTACGCAGATATTGGTTGTCTCGTCACCCAGGCTTCTGCAAGCAAGGAAACCCTTGCACGTTTAATGCGAAAGTGAGCAATGTTTCGGGGTCATGCCCCTTTGTGAGGCTTGACAAAGGGGCGTGACCCCGAAACGTTGCTCACTTCCGCATTAAACGTGCAAGGGGTTCCTTGCTTGCAGCAGCCTGTGTGCCGTGGATATTTTCTTAATTGATTCAATAGTGAGGTGGCCGAACCTCTACCATTGAGCACCAGACATCGCATCTTACACTGGGTGTGCGAGAGCCAACTTTTGTTTTACATTTGTCTCGTCACCCCCCCATAAACGCACCGAATATCCTATGACACTTAAGTTTCACAGGTTAGAACAGTTTAGATGGGTTAGAACAGTTTCAATGGAGTGTTGTTGCCTAAAACCGGACTGTAGGGGGTCAAGAAGGTTATTGTATGTGGATTTGAGGGTAGGAAGGATTGGTTTGTGGCGGCTAAAAAAAAATAGGCATGTGGAAGATGGCTGGGGTAGGTAGGGTTCATCTGTAGAGGTATAAAGGTGTGGGACAAATCCAAGGCAGCAACTGGACTGCAAAAGTTCTTTATTGGGGAGTAGAGATACACAACATGTTTCGGGCTGCACCCTTAGTCAAGTGGGTAGGGTTCATAACTGACATTTGGGCTAGGGTTGCCATCTTTTCTGGAAAAAAATACTGGCCTTCTTATATATTTATCTTATATTAATAACATTGGGATTAATAAAATACTGTTCAGTTGGCAACCCTAGATGGGGTCCCCTGGCTGGGGTAGCAAGTCCCCTAAGGGCCCCAAATACCCAGGTCCAGACTGGGATCCACAATAGGCCCTGGCATTCCAATTACACAGAGACCAAAGCAGCCCCCCACCAGCATAATAAATTAATGTCTATAGCAATTTACAGCAGCCCCTCTAATATTTGCCAGAAGCCAGATTGCATGCCCGTGCCACCAAACACCCCAGTCTGACACTGCTTCCACTAAAAATCACTAGCACTGCTTTCTATGGATCTTTATTTTACAAACATACATGTTGCAGCATTTGTAGCACAGACTCATTCGTGTTCTTGCTTAGCAACACTGATACCGAATTTGCTGAATTGTTTGGCTTCCTTTTTTTTAAAAAAAAAATTCCGTATCTAAAACGGTATTTTCATATTGTCGAGTAGACGTGTTCTTTTGGAATTATTACATTCATGTGGAATAGTGAATATACAACACTGGTCTATTTAACGCAAACAGGAAGCAGGTTACCAAACCAACATGACCCTTTCGAAAATCGCCGTCGGCCGACTGGAAGTCTCGTGTGGACATTCCTGATAAGCGGGTCAGCAACCACTACCCGCCCCTTCCAACCCACGCCCTTTGGATCCGACCGCAGTCTTCCACCATCTTTATAGACTGGAGCTGATCTAATGACGTCGTCAAAGGGGGGTGGGACGGGATGATGACGTTACCAAAGAGTAGGGGCCTTGAGTGATTGCTGCCCAACCACCCGCACGAAGGCAGACGTGTGGCCCAGTTTTTTCCACCCGGAACTCGCCCGGCCTGCAGGTAAAGCTTGATTTCCCCAGGTTTCGGTTTGAGCAGCGTAGATGTGTCTTTATATTCGTGCACACAGCGATTTACATAAGCAGTTCCAAGAATTGTATAATTTGCGGAAATAGTGATGCTTTGTTAAAACTCTGCCGTCCGTGGTGCTCCACCATTATAACAGAGAAGCTCGACTATTCCTGCTGTCTGACATTGCCATTGATTCCCCCTTGGGCATCACTCACACAGCACAAAATTGCACATAAATGCAAAATAGCCAGTGACTCTCTGCTACTGATATGTCTGTTCTGCGTTTATAGTCATTTTGTAATACCTGAACGTGTGGCCAATTTCTATTAAAAGTGGGTGTCTAGGCTCAGTGATACCAGCTCACCTCTGTAATTATATCCCTTGCATGACATTGATATGATTCACGTTAAATACAAGGCATTAGGCTGTTTATTTGGTAACTGAGTTCCACCCACATATTTAGGGAATGTGATGCCAGGGCATATCTAGCTTGTTACTTCATGACATATATGTAATGCAATGAAAAAGAGAAAGGGCAGAGATTACATTTGCCTTCCTACCTGGTGATTTACTCATTAGTCTTAATATCTCTGCACCCTGAACATTTCTTGGCAAGTCCCTAAATTTTTATAACACTATATTTACATTTCCTCTTTGGAAAGGTGGAGAAGTGGCACATCTGGTTTAGATTCCATAGGAAATCAACTATTTGCAAAACAATACTCACCTTCCAATTAGTTTGTAATGTTTACAGTATCTTTGAAGTCTTGTGGCTTATGGAATTTGCCCCTATCGATGAGTTATTTTTTCATTTCATTGACATGATTCTGAAACTATTCATTATGTACATAGCATGCTGGGTTTGTGTTGTGCACAAGTCTAAAAGTTTTGCAGGCTTTATATTCCAAACTATTGACAGAGTTAAGGTTGCTGTATAAGGGCCAATAAATGCTGCCTGTGTATATGTCCTGTGTGACTGACAGAAAATTGGCCAAATATCAAGCTAGTTAGAAAATTCCACCAGACAAATTCTGTCTTAGCACATTGATACTGTCTTCTCCCAAAAGGCCTGTTGCATGTATTTGGGGAAAATAACCAGATCTATAATAACCAGATTTTGCCTTGTATGGTCATCTTAAAAGTCCTTTCTCCAAGATCCTGCAGAAAAATATGCATTAGTATGAACTGTCAATTGTAAATTACAAGAAAATCCTTATCTATTGGGGGTAAATCCAGTTGCGGTCTGTGGAAAAAACTAATGCATCACTGCCAGCCATCTTACCGTATTACCAAGTGTCCTTGGCTTTTTTTCTGATTTTACTGTTACATAGTTAAATTGGGTTGAAAAAAGACAAAGTCCGTCAAGTTCACCCCCTCCAAATGAAAACCGAGTATCCATACATACACCCCTTCATACTTTCACATAAATTCTATATACCCATAATTATACTAACTATAGAGTTTAGTATCACACTTTATTGCACATGCTTGAGTGTAATTCCTTGCTGGAGACATCTGAGAAAGGTAAGTGAAATGGCCGAGCGATGCTGTTAGTTTTTTCCAGCTTGGTGCAATTTTTTGCTAAAAAGGAGCACAAGGCTGGGGTAAAAACTTAGCAATTGAATGCATTGGGGAGGTGCGTAACATTTTGACAACTTCCAGTGAAACCACCTTTCATTGTCCGTTAAACTGAGAAAGCTTTGTAAAGGTTAAACCTCACCACTGGTCATTTTGGCCCAGGCTAAGGATAGATCTGCACCCTCCATACAAGCATAAAATAAGTATTGCCTTAGCAGAAATCTGTAATTTATCCTAGTAAACAGTGCCGTGACCCCTTCTTATTAAGTGGAAGTAAAGGCATGCAATATGTTTTTTTTAATTTAACTAAATGTAACCTTTATTTATTTTCTTCTACAGGCATTTCTCACATTTTTGGCTGAAGAACTGATGGCAAATAATGTCAACTTCTAATAACATAGCACAGGCCCGGAAGCTGGTGGAGCAGCTGAGACTTGAGGCTGGAATAGAGAGAGTTAAGGTACTATATGCAGTCTGTTTTGGGGTAATGTAGTTACATTGGGCTGACATGGGTCCTGGACAAGGAATCATTTCAGTCTACATTATTCTGACTGCACTACATTGGAATATTCTAACTGTAGGTGGTTTGATGAAGGTAACTGGTCAGCCTTTGCCTGTTTTGTTTTATAACTGCATTGTTCCATGATCGCTTCAGTAAATGTGCATGAGCTCTAAATAATGGCTAAGGAGAAATGCATTTTATTTGACCATTTATTATCCATGTATTTTACAAATGCATATATCCTATATGTCTCCTTTAAGTATGAGGGCTTACTGCATTCTATACTTTTTTTACCATCCAGCTCCCATAGTTGAGGATTGAGCATTTTCTGTAGACACCAGTACCAGTAGCCCAGCCTTCTGTTTTGATCACTGCCTTCAGTAGCAGTGACCATTTCAAACTACATATAATTTTTGGTAATTTGTTTATATAAATACAAGTACTTAAAACTAATTTAGGGTTTTTATTATTGGAGTTGATAATAGGAGCAGCCATTTTTATCTATTTAATGTTGATGTTTTCTTATGCTTTATTGGTCCCTCAGATCTCCAAAGCTGCTGCAGACCTTATGAACTACTGTGAGCAACATGCCAAAAACGACCCTCTGCTGGTTGGAGTGCCAACTTCGGAGAATCCATTTAAAGATAAAAAGCCATGCTCCATCTTATAAATGTCAGTTTCTGGACACCTCTGTGGTTCTCAACCAGCTATAGATGTGTGATGCAAATATTTGGATAAAATCCAGTTTATTAGTAACCTGGAGATAACTTGGATTACTTAATGTTTTTGCACAGTGCAAAACAAAAGAAATAAGAATTGCATTTACAAGGACCAGACCCTTAGAGATATTTTGAAAGGGTGCCATTGTGTTGTTGTTAAGATGGCAAATGAAATAACTGGTGTGTTAGCGTGTTAGTTTCTTTACTGGTATTTTTTTTTTTTTTTTAACGATCTCTTGTATGTGTGACAACGGAAAGCTGGCAGTAATGTATTCTGCAAGGGTTTACAGTCCGTATATAGGTCAATTATCTTTTGTACTAATTTAATTACAATAACAAAATTAAGATACCTTATATGAATCTGAACACTCCCAGATCATGTGCAGGCATTGTCATAATTATTTTATCATTAAGTCTTCAAGCAGAGAAGAAATATAAAAAAGGGGCAACTTTAAATTTGATGTATATTCCTGTATGACAGTGTGATTTATATTCTTCTTAATGAAATCACCTTCCGTATTGACCTTTCAAGCATCACTGATTATAGCCTTTTTGTAGTTGTTGTAACACTTCGAATTTATTAAGTGTGCCAAGAATTTGCTGTAGCTACATACAGCAGGATTTTTTATAATTGTGTTATGGTCTGGAACTTAGTCTTCCCTGTACCACTCTTAACAGTATCGGGCATATCAAGTGCTTTGGGAAATCTCCATATTGTACATGAATATGGTACTTTAGGGTTACTTTCCAGGTTCAAATGTGAGAAATGCATGGGAATATTTCCTGTTCCTTAATTAGATGTTTAGATACATAAATGAGCTAAATGGTACATGTTAATTCTGCTGTAGGTGCTAGTGGTATGTTTTATTTGTGCCCTAGGTGAGTAGCAGAATTTGTTCTAAATACCAAGAATACTTATATTTGTTGTTCTTTTAGTTCAAAGGAGGGTATTACGATTCCACTAAATAACTATTGGTATTATGGGCCAAGCTAGGTTTGTTTCTAGGGATTTTGCTGGAGCAAAAAAAAAAACAGAAGATACATGGGACATTCTGTTGACTTATCACATTATTTTCTGTCTAATCCAAGATGCCATTAACTTTATGTAATGGGCAAAGGTGTCATTGCGCTTTTCATCATATATATACTCCAAATCAGTCAGTATTCCAACTCGAGTTCATGATGCCATCATGTGTTGAGTGACCTTTTGAATGGTATGGTAGCATTGTTGCTTAGCTTGCTCACTGACAGTCTCATTTTTACTTCTTTTAAAACATTACGTGAAGGTATAATACAAAGAGATGGGCTTTTTTCCCCCCAAAACCATTTGAAGCAGTATATAATTTGTTTATTAACCAGAGGCATAATTATATTTACCATTACTTTAAATTTGCAGATCATATGGTAAAATAGGGATATGTGTTTGGATGGTGAGTAAAGACTCCACATGAAAATTGCTCTGTAATTTGGTGCTATTGAAATTTAAAAATCTTGAGCAAACTTATGGGATGTTATTCCTGCTTCGATACAGCTCTCTGTTACACTACATTTTGATAAAACACTTCTAAAGCTTACATTTTGTAGATCTGTACATAACCAACATGTGGATCGGTAGCACTTGTAGATCTACAGCTCCCAGGTGCCTGCTGACAGTTTTGGTTGTTGTTTAGCAGAATCTGAATGCCATATCTATGCTAGAACACATAATGTGGTTCTGGGAAATGTAGTAAGAGATTACCCTTTCAATTACATTTTGCCAATCTGTAATCACAACGTACCAACCATTCATTTAGTTGTTTGCTAGTTTTTTCTTATCATTTTAGAATTAACTACTAATTTACTACTATTATGCTGTATAAAAAGAGCATAATAAAAACTTTATTTCTTTGGACAAGGTTTAGGAGATATTTGGCACCTTGCTTAAAGGGGAAGTATCGTGAAAATGAAAATTTAATATTCACTTCAGCACACTGAAATAAGAAACTTTCCAAATACAATCAATTAAAAATTCTGTATACTTTCTGCAATAATCAAGTTTCTCTTCACTATTCCTCTCAGCATCTGTTTCTCTTCATCCTGTCTTCATGCAGGAGTTGGGTGTCGGATGAATGATCCAATATATCATATAGGGGACTCCTTTTGCCTAGAAGATATATTAGAGCTTACTCTATTAAAGTCACCAGAAATCCTGTCTCTCTCTACATGCAGGATTTGTGCAAAAGGCAGTTATTTTGTTAGAGCTCACTCAAATACCTGATCAGTACAAATAAAAATCTAAATAATTTAGTCAGGAAGGCTATTAACATCTTCAAATGGCTCGGCGGGTTTTAGGTGGCGAATGTTCGAATTATGACTGTTTCCATGGTCAAGATCTGATAAATCTCACATTTCAATTTGCATTCCAATAGGGGGATTAAAATTCGAATTTTAAAACTCGAAAATTCGAATACTATTCGACCCTTGATAAATCTGCCCCTTAATGTTGCCATTTTATATCTTCCAGCCTCTTGAAAGATATTAACACTGAGATTTGTATAGTAAAAATAGTGGCTCAGCCCAAGTGCACCTGAAACGGCAGTAGTGGTTCCCCTTGATTTGTTGGTTGATATGGTATGGTTATGGTAACTTTGTAATGTGCAGTTCAGTGCGGAAGCCTTGGCACAGCCAGTGCCTTTTAATCCATTAATGTGTGAACATGAAGGTTTTTTTTTTATTTAGTTCTCAGAGACCTACTGGGAAAGCCAGTAGCTTCACCTCAGGGGTTGCAGTGATCAGTAGTATCATGTGAGGGTGGTCAGTTAAATACAGGTTTGGTGTTTTTATCTATGTTGACCCCAGCATCCCACAATGGCCTACAGTGTAGTAGCTCATCAAAAGCTGTTATTTTCTACTCATGAATTCAAGTGTGTGCCATTGCTCATTCTTGCCCAGCACAATTTTTTTAACAAGGTTCTTTTGAATAATTGGTTCCCTTATACAGAAAACAGGTATATGTGATAAAACGGGCTGTATTCACTAGATTTTATCTGCAAATAGGCTTGCTAAATAATATATTCATCAATGAATTCTGTTTTGCTTTAGCTATACAAACTGTGTATTTTTTTGTTTTAAAGGAAAAGGATAAAAAAAATTGAGCTGCTTTCCCCTGAATAAGTGATATTTTCCTGCCTAGATGTATTTTCCATGTCATTCTGAATTTATGTACAATACACTAAGTCAGATATTTGTATATTGTTTCTTATCTGTTGGATTTTAATGTTAATTATTATTCTTTGCATTTCTCAGTGTGCCAAACACTTTTGCACAGTGATAAAAATATTTTGTGGTATTGCTGTTACAATGTTGATTTAAGAATATAATAAATCTATTCACCATTTTACTTACCCAGTTGGTCAAGTCTCCAATTACATTTATGTATTTATCTGTTACTTTCTCTAATCATAGGAAAGACATGTTTTTCATTTTCCTAAAACTAGATAGAGTCTTTGATGGAGGGGAGAAGCCTACTTAGACAGGGTAAGAAAATTAGAGAAATTTAAGAGATATAGTGCTTCAATAGCAAAATATACACTTTCTGAGCTGACTACTGTTACTTTGTATCAACAGCCACCTGTCCTCCACCTGCATCCTCCAAACCCCACAATTCCCTGCACATGTGATTTCTATAAGAAACTAAACATCACAATGCAATGCATGCTGTCTGTAAGCTGTGGAGAAGTTGTTACAATTTGTAACATCAGTGGTCACGCCCTCTTCCCTGCCAGGATTTCAAATGATGCAGAAACCGAACTGTTAGCTGTATTTCAGCATAGAAAATGGCATTTATTCATACTTTTTTTTTAAAAAAAAAAACTGGTAACTGTGATGGTTATATTAGGGGTTTCTGTGTTATGTGGGCCTCTTTATCAAATTTTGGTTTGGAAGGCGGAGTTCCCCTTTAAGGACTGCTGCCCCTCTTCTGCAGGTGTAATACAGACTGAACTACTCATGTGCAAATCGCATAGCAGAGGGAATGGATGTGAGTGAATTGTCTTAAACAATACCTAATATTAATGAAGTACTGCACCCAGTAAATGACTATATGACAGATTCCAGTAATGCCTTTAGGGCAAGGGCACACTGATCAGATCTTCCTCTTTCCTCTGCCTTTGTTTTGTAGGCAGGCAGAGAAGAGTGCATTCCAAAAAAAATGTCAAAGCATACATTTTCAGGCTGATCTCTGCTCATGTAGCTGCACTCAGGCTAATGTTGTGCCTTCTTGTGCAGCTACACACAGAAGTGTTTAGGATGAGATCCAATTGCCTGGATTTCTAGTGTAGCAAACTGCAGAGTTATTGAGGGTTGGCATTAAATTCAACTTGTGGAAGAGTTACAAAGGACTGTCCTAGAAATAAACATGTCGTATGCCCTCATCCTTATAAGTGACTTGGGTGTCTTTTTGGACAAGAAAAATATTTAGGACTTCAGCAGAATGTTAAATTCATATACAGTGCTTTGCAAAAGTTAAACTTTGACCAATTCTCACATTTTATTGAATAAATCAATATTTATTTAATGTCATATTGAAAAGCTAAAAAAATGTAGTTTGTTGTACCTAGTTTGCACACAAGGCAGGAGTGATTTGGCCTATTCAACTAGGCAGATTTGCTACAGGTCTAAGGCCTAAGACAGGCCTTAGTGGGTTTTCCACATGTTGAGGCCAGTTGAGGCTAAACTTAATGGGCACGTGCCAACCCTCAATAACCCTGCAACCTGCTACAATAGAAATCCAAGCAAATTCCATTTATAAATGTCTCTGCCAAGACAGCAGGTGAATGTAACAAGTGCCTTGGTACACAATTATAGGGAGTGAACATAACCAGTAGCTGCACGTTTCTCCGACTTCCGCCCAAACGAGTTTATGTTGACTTGCAATTTCATTCCTTTGTGATTATTATCATGTTATTTAAGAGATTCCTTCATATACCTGCTCATCAATAAGATATCTCAGGAATGTAAAGCTGGATGTTAATTTGTCTGCCAACTACTTAATTATGTGCATCTATTTTACATGCTGAGCTGTTTGATAATACACTTAATAACCAGCTTATTTTAAGACAACACAGTAAACAACACCGTATTCTATTTGGTTTGGGAGAAAACTTGTCTGTTCCATAGCTTTTTGGGATTGGCATGATCTGTATACAGGAAGTGGATTGTTGGCTGAATAAAGGGCAAGAGTGGTGTCATTTAAGAACACTTTGTAATAATGGGGGAAGGAAAGGTGAAGCCCATTGCATATTTATCAGGTGTTTAGGGAAACCGTAGCAGTTTTATACCATTTGCCTTCAAAGCCTCTGTCATACAATGATCTGCTTGTTCCGCCCACTCAGCTTCTGCCACACTGACGTATCGGCTGCTTCCCCCCCATCCACTCACTTTTATAAAACAAGTCAAAATGCATGCAGTTTATGTGTTTGCTGTGCAGTAGCGCAGTGTGAAACATACCTTACTAGAAAACATTTTATACATTCTGTTAATGTAAATTTAGCTAATGGAAGGCACAGTCTCTTTAGGATCCGTGGTTGAGCTACATATAACCTTATCTGGAGAAACAGTGAATTAGCAACAGGCAATGACATGCTTCCTGTTTACAATAAAATGTATTGTAATTGTATTTATTCTAAATTATTAGTTGGTGTGTTGGTACCATACACAGTGCTAGCTCTTTATATCTAAAAGGAAAGGTTTTTTTTTTTTTTTTTTGCTTTATTGAAAATATCCTATATTTACCTTTAACATACCCTTGAGAATGTAGAATCTACATCACCTAGCAGACAGAACATTTTATGCTGCTGATGTAGATTCTACATTTCTGGAATTTAAAAGGTCAAAGCATTTATATATTAGATTTAATATTCTTGATAAAAAAAGCAATTTACTTCAGCAAGTAATATGTTACCACTCTTCACTTCTGAATTGGTCAACTGATATTGTCATTTACAAATGTGTCAGCATAGGCCCCTCTTATTACACAATCACTGGGTCAGCTTGACTTGCACCACCACCTAGATTCTGTAAAAATCTGCACTTTGGCAGCTTCACCAAATGAATGGATCTTAACATGTGTGGCCAGCACAATTCAGGTAAAAGATCCTTGATCTTGCTATATAATATTGTTTTGTTTTTTTGTTTTTTTTGTTTCTGAAAAGATGCACCCCTTCCCAATGCAACAGCCGTTTAGTCTCCAATCCAAATAAAATAAATTTTATTATTTGTACAGCAGATTAAATATTGTCCATATTCATATTATATACAGATGAATTGCAGAACCAGCTGCTCTTCTCGCTTAGAAAAAATACAAATAAAAACTTCAACCCAGAATATACAAAAAAAGCCATGTTTTTCTGAGTTCTTTAGGTAAAAATTGATAATTGTCCATGTAGCAGCCAACCAGTTTCCTTAAAACTGGACAGTTTTCATATGACAACATGGATCCGACGTTCTGGTCACTATTTCTATTAATCTCACACCTTTTATTCCAGTCACCGTTCTGTCAAGGAAACAAAGGGCACCCACTGACTCCTGCTCCTGTATTCTGAACAGTAATTAGAGATTTGATGCCAGCTTGAGCATTTCCATGAATCTGTGATTGAATCCTACGGCAAAATAAAAAAGATTATGCAAATTAAAACATCTTTTGTCAACAGGATCTCCACCAACCATATGCATGTCTCCAGTCACCTTTGTTTAATGATTCTACCAACTACACTGGTTGTAGCTGCCATCTTGATTCTGCAACATCCACCTTCCTTTTTAGCTGCTAAATAATAGGCATGCAAATTACAATCCACTGCCCACGGATCCCTCCCACAGCTCATGTGTGCTTGTAAACATACAGTAAAAATCACTAGCATTGCATCTCTGCACTAGCAGCTGTTAATGTACGGTAGACACTAACTAATAAAGTGCCTTTGTTTACAAGAAACCCAAAGCAGAGGCAGAAATGTTTGCATTTGTATTGAAAAAGTGGCAAAACAGGTGGGCTATCTAGTTTAAACACTGACACGCAGACCTTTCGAATAACCTGTGCTTTATCAGTGAAGGGAAAACCACCCGGCAGGCATGGGGGTGCACAAGACTTTGCTGGAGGGGAAATGGTGTATGCTTTACTGAAGGCAAAGGGGATTGGCAGCTATGCTGTCATCACCCAAGCTATCAGCCAGGAAAAAGAATCTTACAAGGAACATAACCATATTTGCCAGAGATATGACCTCACATACTATTAGCTTTTACCACCATTGCAGGCAATAGCAAGGGACAGACAATTCCACTATTTTAGGCCAAATGCCGAATCCTTTGTGGAAGATTTGGCAGAATACCAAGACGAACCCTAATTTGCATACAGTAAAACCCCCATTTTACGTTTTATGGGGACCAGAAAAGAATGGTGTAAAATCCAAGAAAATGTAAAATCAGGGAAAAGTATTATGCATAGTATTTAGTTGGGACCACAAAACAACAATGTAAAATCAGGGAAAACTTAAAATCAGGGGATTTAAAATTGAGGTTCCACTGTATGTAAATTAGGGAACCAAGGATGAAAGAGAATGGGAGCGCAAAGCGTGGTTAAAAATTATTTGACTTCCTTGTTTGTGTGACGATAAATCACATGGTTTTTGGGATTCGGTTTGGCCAGCCACATGGACATGAATTTGAGTCCTACTGAAAAAGGCAGAATCCTGGATTCGGTCCATCCCTATTTTTAACAGCAAATAAATTTACAAATAATTTTAATATTGTAATAATACATTTTACAAACACATTTGTATTGTAGTTGAATTGTAGTTTTTTCTATAAAAAAAAGTCAGTTAACATTGCCTTTATAGCTTGATGAATTAGACCAGTTTTCCAGAATGTTCATTCCCTTCTATCATAAATAGTTACACAATAAGTTAGGCAGACAAAATGGCCTTCAAAGGCTCTATAACAGAAATAAAACATCTTCATAAGGGAATAGTCTCCTCACCACAAAATGGTTAGTTTCATGGAGCAATTACCAATGAATACAATCAAGCATCTGTTAACAGCTTGAGTTTATGTTTATATCAGAATCAGTTCCCCTGTAAAGTAAAGTAAGGAAAGTAGAAGAACCTTACCAAAACCAGAATGCAGTGGAGGTCACTAGGCTCAGAGTTTGCTTCTGAATGGCCATCAATGATTTCTGACAGACGCTGCAGACCAGACACTTGCACAATATTAATGTCATTGTCACAGCAGAAGGCTTTTATTAAAGTGAAGTGGATTTTTAAAGCAACATTGTCTTCATGTTCGGGGTCTGAGGCAAGCAGGCACAGTACCACCCTGTCCGGATCTCTGTTTAAAAATAAAACCATAGTGCATTAGAAAAATGAATGAGTATTAGGGGGTATTAATTTATTGCTTAAACCCTTTGATCAAAATGTTATCACCCCACTAGGTTTGTTACACATGATTGAATTTTAGCTTCCCACTCATTGGATCCCTAACCCTACTAATGTATATAGCATGTATCAACTAATGAATAAAATAAAACGTACACATTCATCAGCTTTGCAGATTCATAAACCCCAACTGTCAGTGAATCACGCTTCTGGGCAGCCACCAACACCTCCTCCAGAGCCCGGCTCACTGGCTGCATCCTGATGGGAAAAGGAACATAGACACATGAGATCTCTATACTCACATTTATATATAAAAAACATAATGAGATGCTGGATGAAATTTCTGTGTGTGTTTAACAGAAATATTCTTATGAAGGAGGCTGAACTATACAAACAGACAGCAACCAATTCTAAGTATAAACAGAATAAAGGTTACAGACATACTGTATCTGAGGAAAGAACAGTACACTGTCTATCTGTTTTTATGTGTATACATCAGTGGGGTGGAAATGAGTGATAGAAAGTTGTTAGTGTGCAGGTCAGCAGTATATCTCTGTATAATATCACTTACTTTCTCTTTTGATTGTCACAGGAGGCGATTTCCTCAAAAGTCATAGTGTTGCAGCAACTCTTGTACTGTGAGTTCAATAATCTTCCAGAATCACAGTAATCCCGCATTCCTAGAGCTCCTACTGCTCCCACAGCCTGTTCAATTCTCACTGCCTCACACATGCCTCTCATTGCTCATATTTGTAAAGGGGGCGGAGTTAGAACGTCTCAAGCCTGTTGGCTGAAGGGCGTGGCTTTAGTGCAGAGGAATCCAGCACCAATGGTAATATGATGGTACGGGGCCAATGCCACTATTGTACAGTATAATATGTGGTTATGGTGGAATGGCCGTATTATTGGTTGTCTCAGGCAGGATATGTTGGGGGTGGGGCAGACAGTCGATTACTTAATGTAGTGTGAGGGAAACCAAGCCGGTAGCTGAAGACTATGTCTTATTTTTAAGTCTTACATTTAGTCACTCCTGAGGTCCGCCTACACTGCGCGTCACTGATATTACGCTGACCTCGCCGCCTGCTGTGCCTGTTGCTGGTTCGCTGTGAGCAACGCTATAGATGGTATGAAATGAGAATTGCATGGTAAGGTGCTTTCGTGTTATAAGCGGGAAAGTGTAGTTGCCCATTGAATGTGGGTTTACAGTAATTAGTAATGTAGCAGAAGTCCATAACCCCGGAAATGGGAGACATTCAGTTCACAGCTTCGCTGACACGACTCTAATAACAGTCTATGGCCCCTATCACACAGTTTTTAACAGGAGCTGATATGGGCAGGGCCACGGACAGGGGTAGGGTTGCTGCCACCTCACACCTGTAATACCGTCCACATATTGAATCCACATCCTGCATGGTTAGTTAGCAATTCATTTAGATATATGCTGCAGACTGGACTGAGTTATGTGCAGCCATGCATCTAAATTATTTGCTAATTAGCCATGCAAAATTTAGATTCAATATGTGGCCAGTATCACAGGGATGAGGTGGCAATCCTAGTCACAGTGCATCATCATACTGTTACGTTAATAGGGCTCCATTCCCCAGCACTCGCTCCCAAATTATTATTAACCCATTCAACACATGGGTGCATCCTGCCCACACACACACTAGCACGTCCCCAATCCATCCTAGTCCTACTCCATTATGCTAAAATTCTGCCCATGATCCACCCAAACCACCAATTTTCCCTCATTCTTTGTTACGTTTCTTGCTGACTGCACTTTTATGCTGCTTATGGCCCCCTCTGCTGCTATAGGGCTTCAGATTTCACTACTCCCTGTACCTCCCTGATAGCTGCCCATAGCATACGCAGGGCCGCCATTAGAAATCACTGGGCCCCGTACAACAAAATTTTCTGGTTGCCCAAGCCCTACCCCAGACCCCGCCCACTCCACATCACAGTTAAAAGACCACACAGATAGCGCTAAAAAAGTAACCCCCCCCCCACACAAGTTATATAAAGCTATTGATGGTCAGGGCCCCCTTATAAGTTAAAAAAAAAAAAAACATTAGTGCCAGGGCCCCCTTACAAGTTAAATTTTTTTTTTAAAACATTTTTAAAAAAAACATTGGTGGCAGGGGCCTATAGAATTAATGTATTAAATAATACATTGCTGGCCAAATTGATGTTCAGTAGAATTGAACTCATGGCTTCAGGACTTCAAATTCGCCTCCTTCTGTGACGTTGGGTCCTTTTGTCGATTCAGGACTTCAATTTCGTGCTGTTTTCGTGACGTCGGGTCTTTTCGCCGCTTTGGGACTTTGGCTTCGGCTATTTTCATTGCTTCGGGTCTTTTTTGCTTGCTTCGGGAGTTCGGCTTCGGCTGTTTTTGTGAATTTGGGTCTTTTCGCCGCTTCGGGACTTCCGCATTTCGCTGTTCAGGACTTAAAAAATGGCCACAGGCTTCGGCGCTCTCAAGGGGGGGCTCTGTCAAAAGTGCAGCACTGCTGGGCCCCCCTTCATGCCCCGGGCCTGGGATACTTGTCCCCCCCAGATGGCGGCCCTGAGCATACGTTTATAAAACACTACGTATTTCACAGAATGCGGGTACGCTAATTGATTAGTGATGTTGCAGTTATTTTGTATTCATTCCTCAAAGTGTTAAGAATTCATATCCCTCTTTTGCTGCCCTGTTAGAGGTTACATACTGTTTTTGAATGGGTTGAACATTTTTAATAAATGTCTTTTTAGTCTTACATTACTGTGTACCTAGGTAATACCTCTATATAGTTCATTTTGTTTACTGGGGCTTTACTAAATCAGTAACCTATGAAAGAACTCATATTGGACTGCAGTTGGTCTCTCCAGATCCATGTCCCTTCCTGGTGGGTGGATGGATGGAGCATCAGCATACTTTAGCTCAAACTGGCTAGTTGGCCAAATGAACATTGGTCCAGTAATGCCTGATAGTCTCATATAAGGGTTCTATGAGTTGTGCCCTAGTGCATGACTATAGTATAGTATATAATAAAGTTGAAGTGTCTCTGCGTCCAGTCCCTGTGTCCGTGGGATTGCACTACTGCGCATGTGCCCCACGGACCTCTAGCGCCCGTTAATTTAATGGGCTTAATGTCTAGTAGTATATAATGTGCCTAAAGAAATTTGTCTCATAACTTAAAGATTCAGCTGATTCAAGGCAATTTCAAATCAGAGCTAATCTTCCCTTATAGGTGTATAAACTTAATATAAACTGGTGATATTACTCAGTATACTGTATATAGTTATGCACATTTAACTTTCATACCAAAAATCTCTCTCAGAAATCTGAACTCATTGCTAACATCCTTTATTTGGGAAGATAATGCATGGATGAAGCTGGAAAGCTTAATGTAAGCCTCAGACTATGGATGTGTTTTCTGAGTGCCCTTCTTACCATCCCAGCTAAAAATCTGGATTTGTCCAGGTGACCAGCACCCATCTCAGGCACCATGCTGCAAGAACATTTGAGAACATGTGTTCAAACCCCTATTAGAAGTATCACAGTATCCATCTGCCTTCCTAACCTAGAAATTTGGGTTTCCTGTGATGATGCGCAATTCACGTTGTAGTCTATTTCAAGCATGTAGTTGAACTTTGCAGTGAAAACAGCCTACTACTCCCTGCCTGCCAATTGTGGCTGAAACAAATAAACCTTTCCATTGATTGTGAACGTATTTGAGATAAAAAGGTACTTTATACAAAGTCAAGCAGAACTGGTGTGCCAGACCAAATAGACTGCTTTATGAAGTGGCCTTTTACCTTGTTCCTGCTTGTCTGCCCTATAATATATTTAATCTCTTTTAGCAAATGAATCTGTAATTGCTACTGTGGAGGACTTTGCAATGGTGGGGGTAGCCCAAACTGGTAGTTATAATGTAGTAACATTTGTTCATGCCCGAAAAGCAAAGTACTTTAGCCTACCCTACTTTCCCTTGCCTAAGTATCCTTGTATCCTTCAACTGCCTGTCCTGTGTGTCCGCTGTATTACCCTTTCTGACATTGGATTCCTTTTCTTGGTCTGTGTGGTCTTTTTCTACCCTTCCTTGCTTAGGTACTGTATATTCTATCCTGCTCCTGTCTGTCTGCTCCTATCTGTCCAGCTTCCTCATCCTTCTGTCTGTTCACTTTGTCTGTTCACTTTGTCCACTCAGTTCTATTCCTAGTCCCTTTTTTTAACCCCTCCTATCCCTTTCATTATTGCCGTTTTGCTTTCCCCCCAACCCTAGAATTTCCTGTTACTCTCTAAGGTCTCCCATGACAGACTCAATTAATAAGAACTACTTGTTCACTCTGCTCACTTCCACAAGGGTCATATTAGAGAAGACAAGGTGAAGAATGAATCTTGAGGGTTGTATGAAGTAGGTGAGACAAGGACAAGACAGTTTACCGTTGTGTGAACTTAGGACAGTGTTGCCTAGAAGGCAGATTGTGATTTACCAGTAGACCTTAATCACAAAAATAAGAATTCCATATACATTTCATCATACTGAAAAGGAAACTTCCAAAATATAATCAATTAAAAATGATGTACAGTTTCTGAAATAATCAAGTTACTTTTCACTGTCTCCCTCTCAGCATCTATTTCTGTTCATTTTCTTTTCATGCAGCAGTTGGGAGTCAAGATTTTCATTGACAGATCCAATATATCTTCTAGGGGGGCTCCCTTTCCAAGCAGATTTATTAGAAATTACTCAAATAACGGATTACAGCACAAACAAAATCGAACAAAATAACTGACTTTTGTACAAATTCTGGATTTGGAATTCTGGTGATTTCAAGAGTATTCTCAAATACATCTTCTAGGCAAAAGAACCCCTCTAAAATGTATTTATGGTCTTACTGCCATCCCAAATCAGATTCCTAACTTCTGCATGAAGAGAGAAAGTTGCTGAGAGCTGGACAGTGAAGAGTAACTTGATTATATTAGAATTTTTAAATGATTATATTTAGAATTTTTTTTCAGTATGATAAAGCTTATAAAAATGTATTATTGCGATAGTTTCCCTTTAAGAGCACAGCATTGTTCACTAACAGATTTATTAGATATCTCACATTGTTCAGATCTTTATTATTAAAGGGGCCTATTTATCTTGATGTTGCCCATATAAACTGATCAGCAATTAGATTTCAACAGTCACCTACAAGTTAGAAAACAACAGAAAAGATCTGATTGGTTGCTATGGGCAACGCCTTTAGTTGTCCGGTATGGTACTTATGTGCAGTTAGGGTTGCTACCTGGCTAGTAAAAATGATGCTTCATGCCAGTGTTATTAATAGGGGAAAAATAAATAATAATAATAAATATAGGAAGGCTGGTATTTTTTTTTTTACAGAAAATGTGGCAACCCTATGTGCAGTAAGAAGAAAAAGTAAAATTGTCATTGTTATTCTACTGTGCTACTTAGCCAAGACCAATGGGACCACTGGGTAAACACAGAAAATGGTAGTACATTGCTGTTAAACATACCCCTAGACTGGTGTATTATTTTCAGCAAAGAGGAGCACATTTTCTGAAATATGAACTATTAAACATGCACTGAAATAACTGTTCTTGTGATCTAACTATTGTAAAATGTAAGCCTGTGTAATACTATAGCATAAGGCATATGTTAGACACTCATTCCCACTCTGTAGGTTGCAGACAGATGAATGAAACATGCATTGCTAATGTATTTAGAAGTATCATCCTAAATCCCTGAACAGATTTAAGTTGTTTCATTATTTGAGTGAATGACATTTTTCCACAACTAAAATCTAAGAGAGGTGGTTAAAATTTATATAGTTTTGCATATCACCTTGGTAACCATAGTGAGTAGAAGCAGCTCTGATACTTATAACATTGTTTGTGATTTGTTGGTACTATAAAAAAAAAAAGCACAGTAAAATCCACGGATAGCAAATATCCATATTGTGATTGTTCGCCCTTATATAACTACCTGAGAGGACAGATGCCTAAAGAATCTTGGGATAGAGTTCAGTTATCTATATCATTAACTATTTCATAAGGAAGATGGTGTCACACAGTCACCAGCTGTCACACTGTTCTCCAGCTATTGAATAATCAGCCCCATTATCATTATTAGTCAACTGGTTGAGATAATGGAATTTATTTAAAATAAGTAAGTTATAAAAACAAATTAGTAATAACACCAAGGGGGTTATTTAGTTAAACTCAAATATTTTTATTAAACCAAGCTCGACCAAACTCCCATCCACGATTTTATCTTATTTATCAATAAAATAAAATTGTGTGAGGAAAAAAACCTCAAAATTGAGCGAAAAACTTTGGATTTATCACCTGATTGTCTGATTATTGGATGAAATCCAGTGCCGATCACAATATCTTCAAATTGTGAAAGGGACATCTCCCAATGATTTATACATGACCTCGGCAGGTTTGAGATGGAGGATTTTATGATTCAGAATTTTGCAGCTTCAGGGTATTAAAAATCTCGAAAATGTAAGGGTTTTTTTTCCTCCAAAAACCCTCAACCAGAAAAAAAATATCACATTTTGTAAATAACCCCCCAAATGTCAAATAGTTGGTGGAGCGCACAACCATAAGTAGGAAAATGCCTGGGTGCCAGTCTATTTAAGGCAACATGTGTATCATCAAGTGACGCCACACTGAAGAATGTATCAACAAAACAAAAAAAAAATAATTTAAATCAAGGTTTATTTATTCCAACCTTCGGTTCCGTGTTGGAACCTTAGTCAGGGAAAAGAACATAACAGTGCATTAACAGGATACTTAAGTAGGCTAAAGTTAGTGCCAAAAAGTTGTTGCTAGGATCCTTAGCAACCAGTGTAAACCAAAAAAGTTAATAGCTTCTAAGATGGGTCACGTTGCCTACAATGCTGCTAGTTCTGATGTTCCGAGTTTTACTGCCCAACAAGTGGATACGTTCCCTTCTGATATGTAACACTTTTTACTCTATTCACTACATGGGGCCATTAACTAGTTCATACATTACCAAAAGAACTGCACTCCAAGGACTTGTTAGGTATGTATATATACATACATACGGTCATTTCTCTATGGGACCAGACTGTAAATTATATCCTAACGGCGTGTTCTGACATCAGAATGCGCCGTTTATAACAGGGGTCCCCGGCCACCGAATTTGACGCTGCCGTGTTCAAATTGAACACCGGCGAGCCCGAATTGGGCGCCCGATTTGGACAATGACCCCCCCAACATTTCACACAAAATGTAGATTATAATGCATAATGTACCCCCTACTGAAATTTTATAAAGATATTAGACGTCACCTCGGAGTAATGTAATGTGACCTGTATAAAAGCTTTTATATGGTCACATAACTCCTCGGTGACATAATATCTTTATACATTACAGTAGGGGGTACATTATCCACTATATATATATATATATATATATATATATATATATATATATATATATATATATATATATATATATATATATATATATATATATATATATATGAGAAATGACCAGCAACACCGAGTTCTTTAGTGAAAAAATCAAAGTGTATTAAAAATACATGTAAAGCCGACATGACGTTTCAGTCCACTCAGGGACCTTTCTCAAGGCAACCATGTTTAATCTTACACGTGTTTATATACCCATAATCCCACAGATCCTTCAACAGGAAGTGACATCAATCATCCTTAAAAAAATAAACATGTTGTTTAGTACCAAAATTACAATATCAGTGTTAAAAGGTATTAAATTTACTGGTGTTAAAATATTGAAAGTGACCAAGTGCACATTGCATCCATCTTATACATTATTAAGACGAAAAAATTCACATACTGAGTGCAAATTAAGCCATAAAGTGAGGCAGTGCTATGTTAAAACCAAGCTAAAAAACAGCCGATCAGCTGTTAAAATCAGTCAACCTTTGGATGTGTTACATTTATCAAACTATAATATGTTACATTCGTCTGACTGTTGACAACCCTAGATGTTATACTTGTATCTAATTTTAGTGTTGAAAGGCTGAAAAAAGCTATATGTGTCAATTTTTACTTTCTATATGCTTGTTGTCACATAATAGCTAACACATCTGGGTCAAAACTAGTCAGTCCTGATGAATTGACTCCACAGTTACATTCACAGCAGGGTCTGTGTTACATATACCATACACAGTGGTTATATACTTAATGAAAATATATTCTTATATTCTTATGTTTTTACATACACATATTTAGTAGAGTTAGTATTTATATGTATATGTTTATATGTTTTGTATTTATATGTATCGATTTTTCAGGACAAGTTATTCATAAGAAACAGTTTAAAGTTAATGAGCTGTTCAAGCCCCTCGGGGCCACACAATTTAGTTCGTATGTCCAAAACGCCTCTCTTTGTAGCAACATGCGGTCAATATCACCTCCCCTGGTTAAATCCGCAATACAGTCTATCGGCATACATTTAAAGGCAGAGGCTGGATGCTTAGCCTGCAGCCAGTGTTGTGCCACAGATATGTCCTGTTTTGTTTCCTTTTTGGGTTTGGGATCAAGAGCCGCTCTGATGGTCGAGCGGTGCATACTGATGCGTTCCCTTAGCTGCCTGCAGGTTTTCCCGCAATACAGAAATCCGCATGGGCATTTAATTATGTAAACTACATTCCGGGATGTGCACGAGTGTCTATGTGATAAACTTTACCCGTATAGGGATGGGAAAATGTTTCACCTATTATTAAAGAATTGCACATAGTACAGTTACCACATCTGAATACGCCCACCTTACTGGTAATTGTCCTTGACACATACTTGCTTACCGGGTCCGTGGGGAAGAGGATTTCCTTCAGATTACTATTCCGCCTATGGCCAAACCTAATCTTTTTCCGATTCAATGCTGTCAGTTCCATATCGGATTTCACTATTGGCCAGTGCTGTGAAATAGATTTTTTGATTAGTGGGGTACGTGCGTCAAAAGTAGTCATATAAAAAATATCATCCGTTTTGTCTCCGTTGGCCCTAGTGGAGCCCCTCAGGATCGTCTCCCGGTCAAATGATTCAGCCCACATTTGTGTATCCTTGGTAAAGTCCTTGGTAAAGTGAATTGATTATATATATATATATATATAAATAAATAAAACAAAGCGCCGTGTGTGCCTTCCCCCAGGCGATTTTCATTTTAGCCGGGGGAGCGCAGGGGGAAGGCAGTTCAGGGAGATTGTCACCCCGACAATCTCCTAGGGCGACCAATCTCCCCGAATCTGCTCATGTGGCCAGACCCTAAGGCACAAAATGTCTCAATGTCCTAAATATATTAATAATGGATTGAGTGCAGATAGTTTCCCTTTAAGAGCACAGCATTGTTCACTAACAGATTTATTAGATATCTCTCACATTGTTCAGATCTTTATTATTAAAGGGGCCTACTTATCTTGATGTTGCCCATAGCAACTGATCAGCAATTAGATTTCAACAGTAACCTACAAGTTAGAAAACAAAATATCTGATTGGTTGCTATGGGTTGCTTAAGTAAAAGTCCCAGTAAAGCTGTACAGGGAGAGAGAGACTGGGGATTGTTAGATTCAAGATGGATAGTCTGGAAAATGCCAATTATTGGTAAATAAACCCTCGTTTCACTTAGATTTTAATCTGTGGGTCAGGAGCATAAATAATCTTGACCCATTAATGCTTGCCGTTAGAAGTGAAAGAGCTGAATATCAATTTAACAGTTATTTTAGAGTTTACCAATTACTGTGAGTTTCTTTAGTGCAGGGAAAGTGGGCATTACACAAGCATTCCAAACTATGGTCCTAACCATGGATAAAGGCAGCTAAGTAAGTACAGTCATATGAAAAAGTTTGGGAACCCCTCATAATTCTTTGGAGTTTTGTTTATTATTGGCTGAGCTTTCATAGAAGCAACTTCCTTTTAATATATGCCTTATGGAAACAGTAGTATTTCGGCAGTGACCATGTTTACTGGATTAACAGAAAATATGCAATATGCATCATAACAAAATTAGACAGGTGCATACATTTGGGCACCCCAACAGAGATATTACTTCAATACTAAGTTGAGCCTCCTTTTGCAAATGTAACAGCCTCTAGACGCCTCCCATAGCCTTTATTGAGTGTCTGGATTCTGGATGGTGGTATTTTTGACCATTCGTCCATACAAAATCTCTCCAGTTCAGTTAAATTTGATGGCTGCCGAGCATGGACAGCCTGATTCAAACCATCCCATAGATTTTCCATGATATTCAAGTCAGAAGACTATGATGGTCATTCCAGAATATTGTACTTCTCCCTCTGCATAAATGCCTTTGTAGATTTCAAAGTGTGTTTAGGGTTGTCTTGTTGGAATATCCAACCCCTGCGTAACTTCAACTTTGTGACTGACGCTTGAACATTATCCTGAAGAATTTGTTGATATTGGGTTGAATTCATCCGACCCTCGACTTTAAAGGGATACTGTCATGGGAAAAACCATTTTTTTCAAAATGAATCAGTTAATAGTGCTGCTCCAGCAGAATTCTGCACTGAAATCCATTTTTCAAAAGAGCAAACAGATTTTTTTATATTCAATTTTGAAATCTGACATGGGGCTAGACATATTGTCAATTTCCCAGCTGCCCCAAGTCATGTGACTTGTGCTCTGATAAACTTCAATAACTCTTTACTGCTGTACTGCAAGTTGGAGTGATATCACCCCCCTTCCTCCCCCCCCAGCAGCCAAACAAAAGAACAATGGGAAGGTAACCAGATAACAGCTCCCTAACACAAGATAACAACTGCCTGGTACATCTAAAAACAGCACTCAATAGTAAAAACCCATGTCCCACTAAGACACATTCAGTTACATTGAAAAGGAAAAACAGCAGCCTGCCAGAAAGCATTTCTCTCCTAAAGTGCAGGCACAAGTCACGTGACCAGGGGCAGCTGGGAAATTGACAAAATGTCTAGCCCCATGTCAGATTTCAAAGTTGAATATAAAAAAATCTGTTTGCTCTTTTGAGAAATGGATTTCAGTGCAGAATTCTGCTGGAGCAGCACTATTAACTGATTCATTTTGGAAAAAAATTTTTTTCCCATGACAGTATCCCTTTAACAAGGGCCCCAGTCCCTGAGCTAGCCCCACGGCATGATGGAACCTCCACCAAATTTGACAGAAGGTAGTAGGTTTTTTTCTTGGAATGCGGTGTTCTTTTTCCGCCATGCAAAAGTGATTTTTGTTATGACCAAATAACTAAATTTTTGTCTCATCAGTCCAAAGCACTTTGTTCCAAAATGACTGTGACTTGTCTAAATGAGCTTTTGCATACAACAAGCAACTCGGTTTGTGGGGTGAGTGCAGGAAGGGCTTCTCTCTTATCACCCTGCCATACAGATTTTCTCTGTGCAAATTGCACTGAATTGTAGAACGTTGTATAGATACACCATCTGCAGCAAGATGTTCTTGCAGGTCTTTGTGATCTTTGGGTTGTCTGTAACCATTCTCACAATCCTCCACATAAGCCGCTCCAGTATTTTTCTGCCAGACCTGGGTTTTACAGCAACTGTACCTGTGCCTTCGATTTCCTGATTACATTCCTTACAGTTGAAACTGACAGTTTTAACCTCTGAGATAGCTTTTTGTAGCCTTCCCCTAAACCATGATACTGAACAATCTTTGTTTTCAGATCTTTGAGAGTTGCTTTGAGGATCCCATGCTGTCAAGAGTCAAACAGAAGCTTGCAATTGGCCACCTTAAATACCCTTTCTCATGATTGGATATACCTGCCTATGAAGTTCAAGACTTAATGAGCTAATCCAACCAATTTAGTGTTGCCAGTAATCAGTAATGAGCAGTTACATGCATTCAAATTAGCAAAATTACAAGGGTACCCAAATTTGCACAGACAGTTTTTTACATTTGATTTAATAACATACAACTGAATACTGCTTCACTAAAAATCTTTGTTCAGTGTGCAGACCGGACCCAGTCTCAAAATTGCAAAGTTTTATTCACAATTGTAATAACATGTTTGCTTTGTAATGTCTGTTGGATATTTCTGGTGCAAATAAAAACATTTAAAAAAAAAAAAAAAAAAAATCTTTGTTCAGAAAACACCCCAGTACTCTCATGTTCCTGGGAAATAAAAGACATACCACTGTTATGTTTTTTGTTGAAAGTGGAGTAAATTATTATGCAGGTTGAGAGGGTTTCCTAAACTTTTTTATATGACTGTATTCCTCAGAAATCCCAGGAAATACTAAAACTGCATGTTCAGTTTAGATGACAGCTAAACCACAACTCACAGATCCTAACAGCCCCTGTTTACATCCATGTCTAGACTGAGATTCACTATAGGCTCTAGCATTTCAAGAACACATTTCAAGGACAGATCCAACCAGCTCCCTATGGACCTAATTTAAAAAGTCATGTATCAATCGCATCTTACAGCAGACTATACAAATTAATAGTGGGAACCTGCTGACAGCTAAAGCTTTGCAGCATCTATGACCTATCCCTGCCTGGCATAGCTGATGATTTTCAAGTTTAAATATTTAAGGGTAATACACCATCTAGAGTCCATTGAATGTAATTACATGTGACAAATAGTTTCCCATAGACTTTATTTTAATGAAATAATTCAAAATACTTTTCTCTGTAATAATAAAACAGTACCTTGTACTTGATCCCAACTAAGATATAATTAATCCTCATTATTGGGGAAACAATCCAATGGTGTTTATTTAATGTCTAAATGATTTTAACAGAATTAAGGCATGAAAACCCCAGGTCTCAAGCATTCTGGATAACAGGCCCCATACCAGATTACGCAATCAGGGGTGGATTGAGAAACTTGAATTGTTTTCCCAGCCCATTCACACTACAAGAAGCTAAACACCGTCAGATGCTACTATGCATATATGCTGTATACAGTAGATATAAATAATTGATTGGCCATGCTGCCAGTTATTTATCCTTGTACTGCTTAAAACTATTACTGTCACAGCTTGATTCATATATGGATGCCTGTTCACCAACCACTGCATTTTTATTTTCAGGCAATACCAACTCAGTTATTAGGTCAATGTCATTCAGGGTGCTCAGGTTAATTTAGCTGGCAGATATGCAAATCACACTTGGGCACTCAAAGTTCAATCTGAGCTTGCAGGGATCTTCTCTGTTTTTAGAACTACATTCTAAGGCTTATTTAAAGGTAAACTTACCCTTTAAACAATATCCCCCCCCAAAAAAAAATCTTGAAATGACATACAGAGTGTTATCTTAACAATGCAATATTAAAGTGTTTCTAATGAAACATACACAACCAAGACATAGAAGAAAAGTGTTTATGTACATAATGCAATGAAAATGATTGTATACATAACTGAAAAATATACATCTACAATCAATTATAGAAAATAAAGCACGGTATCAAGTAAATCAGTACTCAATATGATATTTTACCTATTACAAACCAAGGGGCTTTTGAAAATGGAAATGTAAGTAAGTGGGATGCTGTTCTTTATTTAGTATTCAATGATGAGAGAAAACATCTAGAGTGGCGGTAGAGGAGGGAAAAAAAATAAATAAATAAAATTCTGGCATTTGAACCATTGCTTGTTCCCAGGGTCAGTAACTAAAAGTAACCCAATAGCACTTTATATGCCAAGCTGGAAAGAGACAAAATAGATAAAAATGAACACAAAAACATAAGAACTAAATGTAAATATAGTGCAGTATACCAAAACTCCTCTTCAAATGCAGCAGCTGGTTATAACAGAACCTCTTTTAATAGATATGCCCCATTCACAGCTAACAATGCCCAAAGTGGGTTTCCATACCCCACTTAAAACATGATATTGTGCGTAATGATATACTTACCGCAGGCTGCTGGAAGAAATGATCTGATTTCCATACTTTATGGGGTATCTTGTACAATACAGAGAATATACAGCAATTCTTTTGTCAGGAGTGCAAGTGAAATTGTTTCTATGCCTCTAGGCAGAAAACATCACATTTGTTTAAAATAGATTACAACAAATTAATATAAGGAATCTTCTACATTTGAATTTGTAAACAGATTTATTAAAAAAAAAAAAACCTTTCAAAGAGCAAACTGACTTGAAACCATAGCTTTAATATACAACTTTGCAAAGGGACATTAATGGTATTCATTTTTTGGTACAGGTACTAAGGGCAGGTGTTGGGTGCGAAGCAGAACACTGAACAGGTGTACTTTGTCTTGCCTAAAGACTTGCCCATTTGGTAGATTTGCCTGCGGCAGGGAAGATTTTCCAGTCTATTTGTGATGTGGGGTTAAGAGGGGAGTACACACGTTAACTTTAGCTCAATCAACTAATGTTAAGCAGTTATATAAGCTCCCTCCTGGAGGGACTGGAAAAACTATTTTTGTGCATAGCATGCATGACTTCTCAGTCCCCTTTCCTAGGCTGCAATGAATTATGGGACTTGCACTCCCCAGTATCAGCCAGTGATAGAACAGTACATTTCTCACTGCACCTTGCCTCCCCTCCTGAATGCCTCACTAACAGCTTTGAATCTACCATGGCTATATACAGAGGGCTCATCCTATACTACGTGCTTCCTAACCCCTTTAGTAGCTGGGTGTTTTATTTATGTTTTGAAGGCTTTGCAATGAAGATTCAAATCATCTATAGGGACAAAAAAGCAAGTAAAAGGTTTGTACAAGCATTGTTTGAATCATCTCTGGAAGAAGTGGCTGGTCAGTAAGGAAGGAAGGCAAACATATTGTTCAGCAAACATGCCTAATTCAGTGCTGGAGCTGCAAGTCTCAGAAATAATTGCAACTAACTAAATACAGTTTCAGGATACAAAATGTTTCAGCCTGCTGAATCAAGCCCAAGTATTCCCCTCAAACCGAGAAACCAGGTATACAAAAGTAAAATGAATAAACGATTTTGAATTTTGGGGACTTTTGAATAGAAGCCCTGTTGATTGTGTTTATGTTAAAAAGGGATATAGATTTACCTGTAAGATGGAGTGCTTTTTATTTCAAAAGATCTGCTCCTACATTGTCATATATACATATTCATATTTACGTCCCTAATGGCATCTACTAGGGAGTGCCACTGGGCAGCAAACATAACCCTAATCTTTGCTTTACAAGGCAGAGCAGATTCTGTCAGGACAAAATGCCAGTTTTGGTTTGCACCTATGTATTTCAATAGTTTGTTCTATATCAGACCAAACGTGGAACTATTTTGTGCTTGTAAGTGTCACTCCTGGAGTGTAGCATGCACTAAGCAATTTGCTGAAAGAGATTTTAGCATTTAGCTTGTTAGACAATGCCTTAAAATATGGTCTGGAATGCATTCATCAAACAAAGTAAATGTATGTCAGTCACTGCTGAAGAAAAATAATTCTCATAACTGTTGTTTTTCTTTATACAAAAGTTAGAACATTGGGCTCATGAAAGATGAAATGCTAACTGAGTTACACCAAAGAAGATACATTTCTTAAATGTGGCATGTTTCTAAAAAAGGGATCTTGATCCTTGATTTTCAAATTCTGACCAGGCATTGTTTAGCTCCATGAAGATCATTTTGGCATCAGCATTTCATTATTCAGATAGTAGCATCAACCAGAAACATGTAAGTAAGATGGATCAGCACTCACTGTATTGATGTGAAGAAAAATCGCTTTTTATTTTTAAGTGATTTACATCTTAATCCGACGTTTCGGTCCCATCTGGGGACCTTTTTCAAGGATATTGTGTAACTGTGAAGTGATCATTAAATACCCACCCCCCATCAGCGAAGTATGGCGCCAAAAATGACGTTCAAATCGTTCAAAAACACATCTATGGCCATACACTGTTCAGAAAATTTGGAAGTTTCTATCGGCGCTACATAGATGATATCTTTTTCCTATGGAGCGGTACATCTGAGCAATTGGAATCATGTGTGGACAGCCTCAATAGATTAGATACGCCCATCGAACTCACACTGAACTATAGTTCACAACAGATCAGTTTCTTAGATGTGTTACTCTACAAATCAAGCAAGGGCCTAGACACACGTATATATACTAAGACCACCGACAGAAATACGTTTGCTGCACTATAGTAGCCATCATCCTAAGCATCTTTTAAACTCTCTTCCCAAATCCCAAATGGTGAGAGTTGCACGTATAGACAACGACCCTAAGCAGAAACAGGAGGACCTAGAAAAAATTGGTCAGAAATTTCTGGAGAGGGGTTACCCCAGTGGCGGAACTAGCGGGGGTGCACCACCTCAGGGCCCCCCGGCAGCGCCGCACGCCACTAAAATTCAGCCGTACGGAGGGGGGCGGGGCCCGGCTGCGCATCACGCACTAGGGCCCGCCCTCCTCTAGGAACGCTACTGGGTTACCCTGACAGATTGATCAGGGAAACTATAGATTTAATGATGTGCCTTGATCGTAAGGAGTTATTGAAACCCGTAATAACATAGTTACATAGTATGGATAACATAGTAAGTAAGGTTGAAAAAAGACACATGTCCATCGAGTTCAACCTTTTTTTTTTTTTTTTATTAACTACCTATTTGCCAGTTGATCCAGAGGAAGGCAAAAAAACCCATCTGAAGCCTCTCCAATTTGCCTTAGAGGGGGAAAAATTCCTTCCTGACTCCAAAATGGCAGTCGGACTAGTCCCTGGATCAACTTGGACTATGAGCTATTTCCCATAACCCTGTATTCCCTCACTTGCTAAAAAGCTATCCAACCCCTTCTTAAAGGTATCTAATGTATCAGCCTGTACAACTGATTCAGGGAGAGAATTCCACATCTTCACAGCTCTCACTGTAAAAAAACCCCTTCCGAATATTTAGGCAGAACCTCTTTTCTTCTAATCGGAATGGGTGACCTTGTGTCAGCTGGAAAGACCTACTGGTAAATAAAGCATTAGAGAGATTATTATATGATCCCCTTATATATTTATACGTAATCAATCCAATAAAGAAAAAAGAGGCAGGGGATATATATTATGTCAGTAAGTATAAATCCCCACTGCAGCAACACAAGAAAGTCGGTGCTTAAGCACTGGAAAATAGTGTTCAATGCTGATGGTGTGTGTCAAGATCCCTCGCAGACCTATGTTCAGTTATTCCAGAAACACTAACCTTAAAGAACATTTAAGTCCATCTGACCCAGTTCAAAAATATACTCAATCACAAGCCACACATTTCCTAACACCACGTCCGGGGTATTCAGATGCACTGGGTGTGTGATGTGTAACACATTGATTACAGGACCTGAGTTCAGACATCCCAGAACAGGCAAACAATATAGGATTAGACACAGGATGACATGCACCACTACAATGGTGGTATATGTGATCAAATGTCCATGTGGTCTAGTATATTGTGGTAAAACTGTGAGGCAACTCAAAGACAGAATTAATATGCACAGGGCAAGCATCAGGGTGGCATTAGACCCGGACAGGAGGGTAGACCCGGACAAACAGGACATTGCCCAAGAACCTGTTGCTAAGCACTGGTGTGAGGCCAGACATGACCCCTCCCAGTTTAAATGTATGCCTATAGACCACATACCTATACCGCCTAGGGGTGGAGATATTGAACAACTAATTATTGAAACGTGAAGCATTCTGGATTTACGAGCTTGATTGTGTTACCCCGAAGGGGTTAAATGGGCAGTTGCAATTAAGTTGTTTCTTGATATAATAGTTTGATGTGCGTTGACATAATCACGAACTTTGATTAGTCATATTAACATATCCCCTTTTTTGTCTTACAGAATCATATTGTTATACATACTTCCTTTACCCCTGTAAGTAACCATCTATTTGCTTACTTTTCTTGTCTATATGTAATAAGAAGTATCTTATATGAAGTTTTCTTGTATACACAATGTTTATTTTTTCAAGTACAAATGTTTCCCTTTTATGGATTTCACTCCACACAGAATGTTAACCACGACACCTGCTGGTGAAAAGCAATACTGCACATCATCACCAAAAGAGACAGAAAAAGAAAAAAACTTTGTTCTGACACTTCAATTTGAACTGCTGACATCATTTTTGGCGCCATACTTCACTGATGGGGGGTGGGTATTTAATGATCACTTCACAGTTACACAATATCCTTGAAAAAGGTCCCCAGGTGGGACCGAAACGTCAGGTTAAGATGTAAATCACTTAAAAATAAAAAGCGATTTTTCTTCACATCAATACAGTGAGTGCTGATCCGTCTTACTCTATCTATGCTATTTTGATCATACACCACGGACAAACACAACGATTAGAGTGCTGGTACTGTTGGACTACATTATATATATATATATATATGGGATGCACTGAATCCACTGTTTTGGGATGAACCCTGAATCCTTTGTGAAAGATTATGCAAATTAGGGATGGGTGAAAGAATTGCACTTGCTGTAAAAAAATATTTTACTTCCTGTTTGTAAGTCACGTAATTTTAAGGATTCATTTTGGCCAGGCACAAAGATTCGGCTGAATTCAAATCCTGTGAAAAAGGCCAAATCCTGGCCGAATACCGAACTGAATCCTGGATAAGGTGGATCTCTAATATATACTGTATGTTAACAAGTATATAAAATGGGGGGGAGGAACTATAAAGATTGTAGTAGTATGTTCAAAATTAAAACCAAGCTCCAAGACTGAATGTGATAGTTAAGGCTTACTGCACAGTATAAAGAATACCGCAGCCAACGTGCCACAACATGCAAAACCACCTGCTCACCAGCTAAGGATATACTGGTAGATTATGATCCGCCTTTTGAGTGCCACTAGATTGGCGGAGCTTTCTGCTACAGATATAAAAATGTTTTTTTTTTACCCCCAGTTCGAGCATAGAATTGTAGGATTAACTGCTTGAAGAATTTATTTTTGTAGATGCAATACATGGTTTGGTTGCCTCCTTTTTAGTGATGGGTGAATTTTTTTGCCTTGTTTCGCTGCAAAAATGACGCCTATAGACCTGTATGCGCGGCAATTTTTTTTAAGCCCATAAACTTTAATGGGCGTCTGCAACATTTCACTGGCAGCAAATTTTTGGCGAAATGAAACGGGTAAAATTTGCCCATCCCTACTCTTTTTAACACAAATCACACTATATAAAGTTATGGCTATTAATACATATAGTACAAAAGTGTGCAGGAAACATCACTCTGTGGCCGACTATGCATCCAGAACCACTGGTTTGTTAACACACCTTAAAAAAAAATTGAACCCAAAATCCTTGCAGCTTCTACAAACGCAACTCCTACCTTGTCTGGATGGACCACAAGCACTGCTTTTCGGTTAATATTGATCAGGATTGACCAATTCAGCCATGTTGACAGGTTTCCATTTTGTTTCTCCTTCCCATAAAACAGTGTGAAGTGTGGATATTAGTGCCCTTATATTTCTTTCTTTGCCTTCAATCCAATCTAAACAAAACAAACATCCTGTGTGTTGTAACATAACAGGTATAGGCAAGTTATACTAAAATTATGTAATATCTATCATCTATCTATCTATCTATCTATCGACACACACACACACGTGGATGGCACACTGCTTCTATGCTATACACAGGTGCAAGGTAAAACTTCATACAGCAGACTTAAAGGGGTGGTTCACCTTTAAAGTTAAATATTAGTATGTTATAGAATAGCTGATGCTAAACAACTTTTTCAATTGGTCTTCATTTTTTATAGTTTTGGAATTATTTGCCTGGCACATCTGGATTGCTTCTGAAATAACTCAAAAACCACAAATACAAAATTAAAACCAATTGCAAATTGTCTCAGGATATCACTCTTACATCATACTAAAAGTTAACTCAACGGTGAACAACTACAAAAAAAGGGGGGTTGTGGGTGCACTCCTAAGGCTAAATTATAATATGTTTAACCACACGGTGACCTAATAGGGAACTGAAGCCTATACTCACACCTATACCCAACATATATATACACTTTCCAAGTGTGCACTTATACGTACAATTTTACTTTGCCTTCACTATTTTTACATTATTAAATTTGATCTTGCCCTCAGACTGAAATCAAGGTTCAGCAGACATTTAAATGAAACCAAGGTTCAGCAGACATTTACTTCAATTAATGCTACTATAGAGAGGGATACAAGACCTTTTATACTATGCCCAGAGGTAAACAAGTTAGGGACTGTGTGGGGTTTACCTTGACGTGGTATGGTGGCTTATCAACTTTATGATCATAACTTTGTAACTAAAAAGCATTAGGCGATTGTTTAGCTTCATTTACTTAGGAAACAATGTTTTTCAAATTTAACTATAATGCAACTAAATATATATGTAATTACACTGGAGTGAACATACAATATACAAACATACAGCATTAAAAAGCAAACAAGCTTTGTTAGAAAATTACATTCTTACCTTTAATTTCAGAGGATCTGTGTCTTTTGTCAGCTCTTGTCTTCTCATTTCTGCAATGGTTTTTAGCCCTCTCATCAGTTTTTGCAGAAAATCCATGATAAGATAACAAATCCCAGAAATCACTTTCAGCAACTTTTGGCTTTAGTCCTTAAGTTGTAACAAATTAAAAATAAATAAATAAAAAAACTGAGTAACAGCTCAAAATGCATGTAACATACCAGAATATTAAATGCTGTGTGTGGAGGCACATATTCTGATATACACTTAGGTCCATAAATATTTGGACAGTCAACTTTTTTCTAATTTTGGTTCTGTACATTACCACAATGAATTTTAAATGAAACAACTCAGATGCAGTTGATCTGCAGACTTTCAGCTTTAATTCAGTGAGTTGAACAAAAAGATTGCATAAAAATGTGAGGAACTAAAGTCTTTTTTTAACACAATCACTTCATTTCAGGGAGTTCTAACTTTCACGCATTGATTAAAATCTTAACTCACATTTTGATAAATCTTCCCCTTATTGGTAAATGTAATTTCTTTCTTATTTTTTTTTTTAACAATTCAAATTTTATTGATTGAACACTTACAGTATATGGCATACATAATCCAAAAATGACTTTTGGGTTACATATTTTGACAGGTTTATACATTATGATGTTGCATTGTCAGTAAACATATTTATTACCCGCTAAATCCTGTGTGGTGTGATGTTTGTGTATTTTGGGCAGGGAGACCACTAAGTGTTTTACTGACTTGAATAAAGGTGTTACAGTCTGCCCCGCTAACATTTTCGGTTTCCTTTTATTTGAGCAGGCGGGGGGTGAGGGGGGTAACTTGGAAATAACAGGGACAAGGAGGAGGGGGGGGATCATTCAGGTCTTTACCCCTGTGCATAGGGGTATTCAGGGGTAATCGTTCTGCATATGCTAGATCAGATATAGAGAGACTATAGATCCTATAGTTTACTCTGTACAGAGTGCTTCAGTTTTACTTTTTAGTTACACTATTGTGCATTTAGCCAAGGGTCCCACACTTTATTGTGTTTATCCGGGCAGCCCCTCCTCACATATATAAGTTTGTATAGCGGGATCGCCTGGTTAACCAGGTTCTTCCATAGTTGTAGTGAGGGAGGGTTGCTCGCTTTCCATTGCATTACAATGCATTTCTTAGCTGCCATTAATATAATAGCAAGCATCGTCTTGGCTGCTCGGGTGTGAGTCACACTGGAAACTTGGTTTAGCAGCATTACTATGGGGTCAGGTTGTATGTTGACCCCTACTGCATTTGTAATATAGTCAGAAACGGACACCCAGAAGTTTCTTAGTACCAAGCAAGACCACATCATATGTATGTAATCCGCCGGGGACTGATGACATCTTGGGCACTCGTCAGGGTGTTGGTCTGAGATTCTGTGCAGGCGATAAGGGGTGAGATAGGTCCTGTGAAGAAATTTAAATTGAAGCAATTTGTCTCTGGCCCCAACTAAATACTCAAATTACAAGTCAAGTATATCAGCCCAATCATCTGCCATGATAGCTGGAATGTCCTGAAACCATTTGCGTATAGGCGTGTGTTCCAGAGGGGAAATTGCTAGTGTGTTCCAGAGGGGAAATTGCTAAAATCAACTGGGCGTACATCTTTGATGTATTTAATATTATGTCTGGCCCAGTGTTGGGGATCGGGGACATTCTGCAGATGCAAAATATTTGGGTTATGCCAAAGTGGGGCATAGGAAGATAGATGATTGGTAGGTCTAGGAAACAGCTGCAGGGCTGTCTGCCAAGCCTTTCTCACCTCCTTCATCAGGGGGGTTGTTTTGGGTGCATTTTTACATCCTCTATATAGGATATTTTTAAGTTCTTCGTAAGAGCCCAGTATACGGGCTTCCAGGGTAGTGGCCGGATTGTCAGTGAAAATCTTCAGAAGACACGGAGCACTTGCGGGGCTAAAAACATTCTTTTATTGTACAAACATCATTAAAATCATGGAGCGCACAAACTTAACACGTTTAACGCTTTTTGTGGACCAAACCACTTCCTCATAAGCATGGCCGTATTGTCCTCAGATGGGGATGCCCACCACCAGGCTATTGCGAGTCTGGCAGCCAGGTAGTATAAGAACATATTTGGGGCGGCCAGCCCCCCACTACCTGAGGGATGTTGTAGTTTGGCTGCGCTCACCCTCGGAGTAGAGGCCCCCCAGAAAAGGTGTGTAGTTAAGCTTTTTAGTTTGGAGAAGAATTTTGACTTTATATTCCCTGCACTCTTAGCTCCTGAAACAATTTTTCATTGTGATGCTAAGTTGTTTCTAAGTTGATGATTAAAAGTTGTTGTTCACTTTTCAATTAATTTTTAGTATGATGTAGAGAGTAATATTCTGGGGTTTTTGAATTTTTTTTATGGTTAAAAGGTCAAATGAACAAATTATCCAAACTCAATTCGAGCTTTTAAAAAAATTTGAATTTGATTTTTGAGATTTATCATACACTGGCCTTTTGCTATTCACCACCTAAAACCTCCCAAATTACTGTATAAGTCAAGTTTTTTTTGGAGAAAAAAAATCGATTTGAGTTTTCAGGTCGGTAAATTTCATCCGAGTTTTAGAAATTGGATTTTTTATTAAATAACCCCCAGTTGAATTTTGAATATATTCCGATTTAAGAGAGTTTAAAATAAACTCACATGAATTCGAAATTTGGCCCTTGATAAATGTGCCTCCCCATGTGTAGCCCTACAACGTTTTTGTTTTTTGGATGGTGTCAGTGAATCCCATCTGAAAGCCGCAGAAGGCGGCAAATAAAAAACAAAAAAAACAAAAATGAAGGACAATTGAAATAGTTTTTTTTAGAATTAGCTGTTCTAGAATATACTAGGGGCCCCTTTACTTAGTTCGAGTGAAGGAATAGAGGAAAAAAAGTTCGCATTTCGAATGGTCAAATATGGCTACTTCGACCATCGAATGGGCTACTTCGACCTTCGACTACGACCTTCGACTTGAACGATTCGAACTAAAAATCGTTCGACCATTCGATAGTCGAAGTACTGTCTCTTTAAAAAATTCTTCGACCCCAGGCCCGGACTGATAATCTGCCCGTTCGGGCATTTGCCCGAGGGGCCGATCTCCCCTTTGTTTCAGTGGGCCGCACGCTGTCTGAATAGATGCGGGCTGCGGCACTTCACTGCTTTGCTTTTTATTTACGGCGCTAGTAATTACTGTCAGCCAGCAGACAGCGTCGCGTATACTTGTACTGAGCAGGAACGGCGCGGCCACTTAATTAGTTTACCTTTAAACTAATCTGTGACCCGCCGTCTGCTTTCAATCAGTCCTCCCTTGTGCTCTGTGTCTCTGCTCCGGTTCCTCCCCCCTCTCCTGCATGACACGCTCACGTCTGCAGCCCCTCCCACCTCCACAGAGCAGTGTAATATAGCAGAGCAGAGGTGGGGGCAGGACTGCAGAAATTTTGAATTAGTGGGCAAGGATACCCATCTGACGTCATCACACGCTGGACTATTTACAAACAGTGGACTGGGAAGCTGGAGAGAAGTATTTTTTTCAGGGCAAAGCTGGTGCTGAAAGTGGACTGGACTGGAGTGTGGGTCAGCAGTGTCTCATCAGTCTGAAGAAGAAACAGCAGCAAAGGCTCTGAGGTGACCAGCATTTCAAATTCTGTGGTGGGCAGTGGTGTGGGGGGGGGGAGTGCATCTGTACTGTACATTGTGAGCTGTGTGGCACTGAATGTTTTTTAGCCTGCTTCAAACACAGCTGTTCCCATATGTAACATTATGGTTTTACTATTTAATTTAAAAGGGGAGGTAGGGAACCGTGTTTTTTTTCATCAGGAAGGCAGAAGCTGTGACAAACATGATATTAGCCTTATGTTGTAGTTATAAGTGTGACATGGAGGCTGCACAGTTTTAGTGGAGTGTGTTATAAAATGTCCTATTTATAGCAACTTTGCAATTGGTCTACATATTTTAACTTTTTTTAAATTAATGCTAACTATTTCTGCTTTCAAATGGGGGTCACTTACTATTGCTCTGAAAGGCTACAAATGTATTGTTATTAAGTAACTCATGGATTGTTATTCATAGGGGTATATTTATCAAAGAGTGAAGTTAGAGATCGCCACAGTCCACTAATGTAAAATTCCGCCACTCTCCATTCATTTCTATGGGATTTTGAAAAACGTATTTATCAAAGGATGAACTTTCACCCATTGACAAATACTCATAGAAAATCATAAAAAATCCCATAGAAATGAATGGAGAGTGGCGGAATTTCACATTAGTGGACTGTGGCGATCTCTAACTTCACTCTTTGATAAATATGCCCCAAGTCCCTCATTCAAGCCACTGCCTAGTTTCTAGGAAAAACAAGACCCTAGCAACCACATAGCTGCTGAACAAAAAATATATAACTGGAAAACCATGAATAATTATAAGTTGATTTTTTTAATGAATTATTCTGTATGATCTATGGAATTATGGAGATACTGTACTTTATTATTGGAATTGCATTTGCCACCTTGCCTTTAATAAATAAACTGTGGCTGATTTACTAACTAATGTTAAATTGCTCCAGAGCAGTTCCCTATAACAGCCACTTAGACCTTCACTTTAAATTGATACTGACACTAAAAAATGAATTTTAGCATATGAATGTACATTAAAAGTTACCTATAGGTCATGTTGATCATTTTTTGCTGAGGTTTGTTTTTGTATATAATTGTTAGTTGAAGTTCCTGACACTCTGACTTTGCCAACCTGACTGTCCCATCTCAGCCTGTTAGTTACAGATTCTAATGCTGCACAAATTTCTCCTGTTGCACAAATATGGCAGCCCCCTCATACAGGAACATGGGGGATCAGACAGGTAATGTAAAAGCATCATGCAAATACTTTATGGCAAAGTTAGAAGTAGCTTGCAAAGCCAATATAATAGATGTAAAAAAAAGTTTAATTTCAGGTGTCAGTATCTCTTTAATTTCAAACTGTTTCTTGATTTCTATAAGCAACTGCACTGATACATTTTAGAACATACATTAGTATGTAAGTTCTGCTGGTTTTATTAGTTTGAGTGCCCTTTTGAAGGCTTAGAATTTGTACTTAACTACATTAAAAAAGACACTACAGTGTACCATATAAAGGCACACGTCTGCAGGCAAGAGTTATACAGGGAACTCTGAGTATCACTCATGTATTATAAGGGATAATGTACTCCCTACTGTAAATGATAAGGATATTAGAAGTCACTGAGGGGTTCTGTGACCATATAAAGACACAAGGCTGCAGGCTGAGTTATACAGGGAACTCTGAGTATCACTCATGTATTATAAGGGATAATGTACCCCCTACTGTAAATGATAAGGATATTAGAAGTCACTGAGGGGTTGTTCTGTGACCATATAAAGACACAAGGCTGCAGGCTGAGTTATACAGGGAACTCTGAGTATCACTCATGTATTATAAGGGATAATGTACCCCCTACTGTAAATGATAAGGATATTAGAAGTCACTGAGGGGTTGTTCTGTGACCATATAAAGGCACACGTCTGCAGGCAAGAGTTATACAGGGAACTCTGAGTATCACTCATGTATTATAAGGGATAATGTACCCCCTACTGTAAATGATAAGCAAACATAAATGTAAATACCTATTGGTATGTATATTTCTGTGTGGGCTGCTTTGATTTTTTTGCCAGGGCTGCTTTTTACTCCCAGTCCGGCCCTGTTCGACCCCCTAGTTCGCCACCTAAAACCTACCGAGGCCAATGTTAGCCTATGTGGAAGGTCCCCATAGGCTTCCTAACAATTTTCTGATCTAAGGAATATCCTTCGATCGATGGATTAAAATCCTTCGAATCGTTCGATCGAACGATTATTCCTTCGATGGTTCGATTGTAGGAATAGCGGTAAATCCTTCGAGTATCGAAGTCGAAGGATTTTACTTCGACGGTCAAATATCGAAGGTTAATTAACCCTCGATATTCGACCCTAGGTAAATGTGCCTCTAGGTCAGTGATCCCCAACCAGTAGCTCGCGAGCAACATGTTGCTCTCCAACCCCTTGAATGTTGCTCTCTGTGTCCTCAGAGCAGATGCTTATTTTTGAATTCCAGGCTTGGAAGCAAGTTTTAAAGGAAAACTATACCCCCCAAACAATGTAGGTCTCTATTAAAAGATACTGAGTAAAACAGCTCATGTGTAAAACCCTGCTTCATGTAAATGAACCATTATCATAATAATATACTTTTCTAGTAGTATGTGCCATTGGGTAATCATAAATAGAAAATTGCCATTTTAAAAAATAAGGGCCGCCCCCTGAGATCGTAAGATTCACTGTGCACACATACAAACCACATGTAAGGTCACATGAGCCAATTAGCAGACAGAGTTCTGCCTTTTGCTTCCTCACTTCTTCCTGTTACAGTTAGTGTTGTAGTATTTCTGGTCAGGTGATCTCTGAGGCAGCACAGATAGAGTCACGAAATGGTGGTTCAAGGCAAGATATGTAAAAGGGCAATATTTATGTAAATATATATTCCAGTTTGGTAAGATTCTTTAATATGTCATTCAATTTAATATAAACTATCTGTTGCTTAAGTATTCATTTTGGGGATATAGTTTTCCTTTAATTGCATAAAAACTAAGTATAGTACCAAGTAGAGCCTCTTGTAGGCTTCCAGTCCACATAGGGGCAACCAAATTGCCAATCACAGCCCTTATTTGGCACCCCATGGGACTATTTTATGCTTGTGTTGCTCTCCATCTCTTTTTACATTTGAATGTGGCTCCCGGGTAAAAAAAGGTTGGGGACCCCTGCTCTAGGTGAACCACCCCTTTAACAAACCTAAAGAGACCTCATTTTGCTACATTGTTACAAGAGTCAGACCCACAGAACAGAAATGAAAAAACAAATGTTGCATTAAACTGCAATTACCTGAACATTTTAAAATGAATATATATTGGACTGTTTTGCTTCTTATTCTATTTTCATTCCTTGTGAAAAGGAATATTTTTTTTTTGGTGGAGGAGTCCTTTAAAATTGGAATATTTACCTTGCATGGATGAACTGAGATTATCAAGATCAGCAAAAGGGTCAAAACCTGAAGATTTTGTCTGGCTGTAAAATGAACTTGAAGATGTACTTAAGTGACTTGTAGAAGAAAATGGACCTAACAAATCAAAACAAAAGATTTGGAAATAAATGAAAGGATTTGAGGTACTACAACCATGCCTAAAACCTTTCTGTGCAAGCTTTGATCTTATAGCTATGGTTGTTTTATTTGCTGGCATCCACATATGAAGAATATGAATATGATGGGGGCTAAAATTCAGAACTCTAATCAGTTTTGCTTATTACTAACTTTATCTGCTCTTTTTAGTGGAAAGCAGCAACAGGTCATGAAGGTAATATTTCATGTCGCAGTTCTCACTGGCCTGAAAACACATGCTTTTGCTATGTCTGAAATTGACCAGTTGCTGGCAGTAGAAATTGCCCCAGAAGCGAAGCTTCAAAACTATTCACACCTAAAAAGGATGCCTGTTTGCATTTCCTTGTTTTTGTAAATGTAATGATATTTCTGAATATTTAAAAAAAAAAAATTGAAAATTTGACATGAAAAGGCACAAACAACCACCTTGACATAAGTTTGAAGATAAGTTTGAACAAGAGCACTTTCTAATTATGACTAAATAGCTGGGTCAAGATAGACCAAGATAAACACGAACACACCTTCAGAAGCTGGTTTATTAGGTTTTGAAAGAAAAACATTGTTGCTTTTAGAGGTTTCTTCCCATGAAGACCAACCACCTAAAAGATCTGGATTGCTTGCAGAGGAAACAATTTTTGATTGACGTGTTGGTAAATTATCTAAAACAAAGGTGTTTACAGATTTAGCAATATTCTGAATAGTGCATACAAAGAAAACATTGTTAAAATTAAGAAACTTTGAAAAGATTACATGTGTACTAACCAATAATTTAATGTGTAATAAATTAAAAAGCTACTTTATGGGAAACCAGTTCCTTCTGCTAAAAATCCAATGCACTACATGGCCTATTTGCCTATTGTATTAAATACAACTTTTTTTTCTTGAGTTCAACAGGGAAAGCAGAGGATATTGAAGTTACTCCATGTTTGAGATAGAGTATTACCAATCCACAGATAATCCCCCACATGGACATGGACTGCAGCTAACAAAACTCTCGCTCAGAGAAAATTGCATAGTTTTACTTACATTACAACATACACACACAGTGTTTATTGGACTTGCCTTTCTATTTAAATAGAAAAACTTTAAAACTACTGATTGAAAACCAGAATATTGCTTAGGTAAGACAAGTTTTTTTTCCATTAAAACCAATGCCACTGGTGTATTATCTGTAATTTGAGAGTAATAATGAAGCTCCGACCAATCGGTGGGGGGAGTGCAAGGAAGGAAAGGCAGGTTCTAGTTATAGGGGATTCAATTATTAGAAAGGTGGATAGGGTAATCTGTCGCAAGGCCCCTACATGCCGAACAGTCTGCTGCTTGCCTGGTGCTAGTGTTCGGCATGTGGTGGAACGAGTGGACAGATTATTGGGAGGGGCTGGGGAAGACCCAGCGGTCTTGGTACACATAGGTACCAATGACAAAGTTAGAGGAGGTGGTGAAGTCCTCAAAAATGATTTTAAAAAACTAGGTTCAAAGCTGAGGGCGAGGACTTCCAAGGTAATTTTCTCAGAGATATTACCTGAGCCACGAGCAACGCTAAGGAGACAGCGGGAGCGTAGGGAGATTAATGCGTGGCTGAAAGATTGGTGTAGGGAGGAGGGTTTTGGGTTTTTGGAGAACTGGGCTGATTTTTCAGTCGGCTACAGGCTCTTTGCTAGGGATGGGCTGCACCTCAATGATGATGGGGCAGCTGTTTTGGGAGAGAAGATGGCTAGAGGGTTGGAGGAGATTTTAAACTAGGTGTGGGGGGGAGGGTTCCGTAAAAGATTCAGTGGTAGACAGGTTAGATGAGATAGTGGGCAAAGAAAGGGAAAATGGGGGAGGAGATTTGGCTGGGGATACTGTTAAGGATAGGGAGGACCACATGTCATATGTTCAATATGGTGCCAGTATTAAATGTATGTTTACAAATGCAAGAAGTCTGACTGGTAAAATGGGAGAGCTGGAGCTGCTGGTGATGGAAGGAAAATATGATGTGATTGGTGTGGCCGAAACATGGCTGAATGAGTCGCATGACTGGGCAGTAAATATCAGTGGCTATACTTTGTTTCGGAGGGACAGAGGCAATAAAAAAGGAGGAGGGGTATGTCTGTATGTTAGGCAGGATTTAAAAGCTCATATAAAGGAGGAGGTTATGTTAGAAAATGAGGGGGCAGAAGTCGTATGGGTGGAGTTCTTCACCAATTGTAAAGAATCCAGCAAATTAATTGTAGGCGTATGCTATAGACCCCCTAATGTAAGTGATGAGGAAGAGATAAAGCTCCTAATGCAAATAGAAAAGGCTGCTAGTTTAGGTAAAGTAATGATAATGGGGGATTTTAATTACCCAGATATTGACTGGAGCAACGGTACTGCTAGATCAGTTAATGGGAACAAGTTTATAAACTTATTGCACGACAGTTTTTTAGCACAGGTTGTTGAGGAGCCTACCAGAAAAAATGCTATTCTTGATTTAGTGATCTCAAATGACCCAGAACTTATAGCAAATGTGCAAGTCATTGAACCCCTGGGTAATAGTGACCATAATGTTATATCATTTAATGTCTGGTGCAAAAAACAAAAATATACTGGGGCAACAAAAACCATGAATTTTGCAAAAGCTAATTTTAGTGCCTTGAGGGCTGCCCTACAGAGCATTAATTGGGGCATTAGGTTTTCAGCTAAAAACACAGAACAGAAATGGTTGTCCTTTAAAATGATATTAAATCATTACTGTTCTCAATTTATTCCCTTAAGGACTAAACGTAGAAGCTCTAAGAATCATCCTGTGTGGCTTAATACAGAAGTAAAAAAGTTAATGGGAAAGAAGAGAAAGGCATTTAAAAACTACAAATCTGTAGGGACAGAAGCTGCATTTAATGAATATAAACACTGTAATAAATGTTGTAAATCAGCAATCCGGAAGGCTAAGAAAATAAATGAAGAGTTAATTGCGGTGGAGGTGAAAACTAACCCTAAAAGTTTTTTAAATATATTAATAGTAAAAAGATGCAGGTTGAGAGTGTTGCTCCATTAAATAATGGTACCAGTATGGTTGTAACAGATACAGATAAGGCAAATGTGTTAAATCAGTTCTTTTCATCAGTGTATACAATAGAGGAGTCTGGGTTCACAGGCTCACTTAATAATTGCACGAATGGTTCAGCTCAATCTAGTCAGTGGCTGACTCAGGATATGATTCAAAAAGCTTTAATACAAATTAATGTAAACAAGGCTCCAGGGCCTGATGGCATACACCCCCGGGTTCTAAGAGAGCTTAGTTCAGTCTTAGACCAGCCCTTATTTCTGATTTTCTCAGATTCACTGTCATCTGGTATGGTGCCTATGGATTGGAGAAAAGCTGATGTTATTCCAATATTTAAAAAGGGATTACGATCTCAGCCTGGCAATTATAGGCCAGTAAGCTTGACATCTGTGGTGGGCAAATTATTTTAAGGCTTTTTAAGGGATCACATTCAAAAGTTTGTCCTAATTAATGGCATTATGAGCAACAATCAGCATGGCTTTATGAAGGATAGGTCATGTCAGACGAATTTGATTGCATTTTATGATGTGGTAAGTAAGATTCTGGATAGTGGGGGGGCAGTAGATGTGATCAATTTGGATTTTGCCAAAGCGTTTGATACTGTGCCCCACAAATGACTGCTTTCTAAACTAAGGTCTGTTGGGCTTAATGAAGTCGTTTGCACGTGGATAGGAAACTGGCTACAGGATCGGATACAGAGGGTGGTTGTTAATGGGACATTCTCTACTTGGAGTAAGGTTCTTAGTGGGGTCCCCCAGGGCTCAGTATTGGGTCCACTTTTATTTAACTTGTTCATTAATGACTTAGGGGAGGGTGTTGTAAGTAATGTATCAGTGTTTGCAGATGACACAAAATTATCCAGCCCAATTAGTTCCATCCAGGATGTGGCATCCTTGCAACATGATCTTGACAAACTGGCAATCTGGGCAGCTAAGTGGCAAATGAGATTCAATGTAGATAAATGTAAAGTCATGCACCTGGGATGTAAAAATATCCAAGCCACTTATACCCTTAATGGGACTGCACTAGGCAAATCCATTATGGAAAAGAACCTTGGAGTCCTTGTAGATGATAAACTTGGCTGTAGCAAGCAATGCCAGTCAGCAGCATCAAGGGCAAATAAGGTCTTGAGCTGTATTAAAAGGGGCATAGAGTCAAGGGAGGAGGGGGTCATTCTTCCACTGTATAGAGCACTTGTAAGGCCCCATTTAGAATATGCCGTACAGTTTTGGTCTCCATCACTCAAACAGGACATTATTGTATTAGAGAGGGTACAGAGAAGGGCAACTAAGCTGGTAAAAGGTATTGAAAATCTTAGCTATGAGGAAAGACTGGCCAAATTGGAGATGTTCACGCTGGAGAAGAGGCGCTTAAGGGGTGATATGATGACTATGTATAAATATATAAGGGGATCATATAATAATCTCTCTAATGCTTTATTTACCAGTAGGTCTTTCCAGCTGACACAAGGTCACCCATTCCGATTAGAAGAAAAGAGGTTCCGCCTAAATATTCGGAAGGGGTTTTTTACAGTGAGAGCTGTGAAGATGTGGAATTCTCTCCCTGAATCAGTTGTACAGGCTGATACATTAGATAGCTTTAAGAAGGGGTTGGATGGCTTTTTAGCAAGTAAGGGAATACAGGGTTATGGGAAATAGCTCATAGTCCAAGTTGATCCAGGGACTAGTCCGATTGCCATTTTGGAGTCAGGAAGGAATTTTTCCCCCTCTGAGGCAAATTGGAGAGGCTTCAGATGGGTTTTTTGCCTTCCTCTGGATCAACTGGCAGATAGGTAGTTAATAAAAAAAAAAAAAAAAGGTTGAACTCGATGGACATGTGTCTTTTTTCAACCTTACTTACTATGTTACTATGTTACTATGTAATCTTATGATAGTAAAGAATGTTCCACATAGAGAACTTGCAAAAAGAAAGACTTACACTCGCACACCCTGGCCGTCCAGACTTCAGCGACTCCCAGGTGCTCGATGCCAGAGGGAATGGGCAACCTCAAAAACAAAGTAGAAATAGGACACACCGGCACAACATGGGTAATTCCAGCAGGTAAAACCTTGCTCGTTTATTGCGGATGCAACGTTTCGGGGCGTGACCTCTTTTCTCAAGCATGTCCACATAGAGAACTTCTCATGTTATTACCTATACAATACTAGTTTTAAATATACAATTCTAGAATAGAATATAATAACTATATCAAATTAGTTGTTTAAAGGTCTTTAACAAATTGATTTTTGGACTCTAACTGTTTTACACAAAGCATATTTAACATTTTGTGAAATAAATCTTACCCAAGTTTAGGAAATCAATATTTGAGGTAGGAGTTGCAGCACTTTGTGCTGAAGGAAATACATTTGGAGTTGATGCAGAGTTTGGGCTGATGAGTCCTTCAAAGAGATCAGGACCACTTGATTTAGTTTTGGATGTAGACATTGCAAATGGGTCAAAAGGATCTGATAAAAAATAAAAAAAATGTTGGCAACTTTCTAATTTTCCACTCAAAATGACAATATTGAACAGCTGATGGTCTAAAAACTTCTCTCTCCGGTATCTTAACTAATGAGCTCAGTCTTCAAATGATTATTATATTTGCCTAAAGTAAACATATTGTATATGAAAGGATGGCACAGCACATCATTTTGCATTTGACCATATGAAATAAAAGTAGATCAAGAAACAGTAACTTCATCTCTTACAGGGCTATTACGCCTATATGTGTTTTCGATATAGGTGTTATGGAAATATATCACTTTCTTTTTTACAATTGTGATACTTGCATTACCATAGTTATGCCAAAGCTACTGCTACTGTCTCTCAGGTGGCTACAATTTTCCTTATGCTTTCTATTCCTGCAAGAACACAAAGAAAAATGTCCCAACAGCCCAAGTTGACTATGATATCTCAAAAACAGGGGTATGTTTTGCGAAACAGAGCAATAAAGGGCACTCTGTCTTGGTCTTATGATAACTGTCACAGAAAGATACTATAAGCATTTTTGACCACCCTGATCATCCTGCAGAGGGGAATTTATTTTAATTACAATAGTGGTTTCAGAAGTAAAAGTAATTTTTTTTCATTGACTGCTTGAAGTCAAAAATAATAAAGAAATACAGCTTAAGAGTAGATAACTGTTTTTGGGGAGTGAGTAAAAAAGCCCATGTAATATTGCCACTTGGGGGTTTCAAATATTAAACAGTTGCCTGCTTGTATTCATTGGAAAAAAAAACGCATACATACCTGAAGAAGAAAGTGGAATATCAAATGAGTTGCTTGATGATTCTACTGAGGTTTGAGGAGGTCCACTAAAGAAGAAGTCCTCTCGATTTCTTAGCAAGTCATGTCCTATAAAGTCTGTTTTTACAGTTTCTGACAAGCTTCTGAAAAAAGATCATCTAATAGTGCTACATTACTAGAGGAATTCTTTATTTCAGAGGCCACAGCATTGATGTCTACTTTATTTGGTGCTGGATTAAGTCCAAGTAAATCAACTTCCTCTTCAACAGGAGGTACCTTTTCTGTAGACGGAGTGTCCTTATTGGCCTCAAACAAAACCTCTCTGTCTACAGAATCATCTGTTTTGACAGGGGGTCCATTTTCTTCATATACTCCTCTGTCTTCTTGAGAAAACGTGTAAAAGTCTTCATCAGATGGATCACTTTTTGAGTCACTTAAGTATTCATTTTCATCATCTTCTTTAGCCACATATTCTTGGCCACCAGTCTGAGCATTTCTTACTCCCATTTGATCTGAAAATAATAATTAAACAAACAAAATTGTTTACATAAAACATGGTAACTTTACTTTCATGTTCTCATGTCACTACTGGCGTTGCAAGCACACAGCCACACAGTCTGGGAATCACTGATGTAGACTAGGTCTACCTAACCTGCAGCATTATGCCAAAAGCAATTCTCCAATATGTCTCCAATATATCTACTTCTCCTCTCTCAGAGAACTACAAGGTTAACTTCTTTGGGACAGTGGATGTCCTAAGGTGAATTTTAAAAGCTTCTGTGGGTGCCCCATAACCGATAAGGATTGCTTCTACATCTTAAACCATTTCATCTTTCTCCTTCTCACTCTACCTTCAGTTAGATTTTATTCTTTGGGTGGCCATCCCTAATGTTTGTGTGTTTTAATGATAAAAGTACTAAATACAATTCTATATAAGCAAAATGGTTTTCACCTGTGGTGTGTGTGGGGTTATTTAAAAAAATAAAGAAAATGTAAAAAAAAAAGAAAAAACAAAACACCTTGCCAGTCAAGTGTTTGGAATATGTTATTTTTGTGGTGTGAATCAGAGTCTGATAGGTCTGGGGAAGGTTTCTCAGCGCTCATGTCTCCTTCATATTGTGCTGTTGATCCTGGTTGCCTGGGTAGTTCAGGTTTGCCTGTATTACACAAAAATATATTTTTGTTATTATAATATATATTAATATAAATATATAAATATTTTATGACCATGGTAGAAAATTGTAAGATTAGAATCTCTTCAAAATAAAATATAGATTTTAACAGAAAGAAGAAATCAAAGCTTGAAAGCTCGATAGTAGATTTTCGGAGATTTAAAAAATCAGGGCCTTACCAAGTCTAAGGGGCAGATTTATCAAGGGTCGAAGTGAATTTGAGGGAATTTTCGAAGTAAAAAAATTCTAAATTCAAAGTAATTTTTGGATACTTTGAATTCGATTCGAATTAAAAATAGTTTGAATATTCGACCATTTGATAATGGAAGTAATGTCTCTTTAAAAAAAACTTTGACTTCAATACTTTGCCAAATTAAACCTGCCGAAGTGCTATGTTAGCCTATGGGGACCTTCTACAGCATTTTTCTATGTTTTTGAAGTCAAAGTAAAAATCGTTCAATCATACGATAAAATCGTTTGATTCGAAGGATTTAATCGTTCGATTTTACTTCGATCATTTGATGGCCAAATTTGATGGAAAAAAGTTTGAATTCGATATTCCAATTCGAAGTATTTTAATTCGATGGTGGAATTTCGAAGTATTTTTAACTTCGAAATTCGACCCTTGATAAATCTGCCCCTAAATGTTACCAGAATTAAGCGCCTACCGAATTTGGTCAGCATTTCCTGTTGTTCCTCTCTGCTGGAAAAAAGGATCTTGGGATTTAAACGCTTTGTGTTCAGATTCTCCCATGGAGGGCTGCTGGTTGCTGGTCTATCACGAGGAGAAACCTCAAGGTTTACTTGGAAAAGATCAGGATATTTTTCTTGGATGTCACAGGCATCTAGATCATACCTGTAATGAGGTTTTAGCATGCAACTTTATTTTTATCTCAAGATATTTAAAAAGTTGATAAAAGTACTCCATTCTTGTATTAGAGGAATTAACAATAAACCTAGCTTTGATTGATTAGCTGCACACAGGCACACTCCTATCAATGACAGAAATGCTGGCACTGATGTCCTGCTTGACATCTTGGTCCAACACCCCTACATACTAATCTGTGTTTTCCAGATTTTGTCAGGCACACTGTGGGCTGGGAGGCCATCTTCTGTAGAGTCCATTTTAAGCAAATAATTCAACATTTTTTTTTAAATGATTTCCTTTTACTCTGTAATAATAAAACAGTAGTATAAACTTGATTGTAACGAAGATGCAAAACACCATATTGGTGGCACAACAATCCTATTGGGTTTATTTTGTGTTTAAATGGTTTTAGTAGACCTAAGCTATGCAGACCAAAGTTATGGAAATATCCTTTATCAGGAAAACTCCAGGTCCCAAGCATTAGGGATAGTGGATCCCACACCACTATTTATAAATAAACACTTTATACAGCATTCAGGCAGTAAATCAGGCACAGAACACATACTTCGCAAACTTTACTGTAGCATTTCGTGGCACAAATCCTGTATGGAACTGAATCTGCAACATCTTCAGTGAGGTCATCTAAAAGCATGAAACAAAATATAAAATAAATCTGTGTGTGGCTTTTGGGGGTATGAACATAACCCACAGCAACCAGAAGCCAATTAGCTCAGAATGGTCAGTGTAACCTTGCATGTTCAAGTTGTTTGCACTCACTTACAAATCATATATCAATATACAGAATAGAAGAAAAGGAAAATATTGTATACAACAGGAAGGGGGAAAAAAACACATGTAACACAGGGTGTTTTTTTGAGGTTTCTGTATTTCCTTATGTTGTTGTGGTGGTCATTGAAACTTGATGCGATGTGGACATAGGTGCAAACAGGCATTTTTGCTTATTCTTAAACATAGAGGGGCGGAGATGGGTGGTGTCAGCGGGGGCGACGTGTGTGCCTGGGGCATTTGCTTGGCACACAGGTTGCTCCCTGGCCCTTTCGTTTACTCTAGGATCATCGTGGAGCAATGCGAAAGGACACCGCTGACAATTTTTTTCACTTGTGACTTGAAGTAGTGTTGCACTTGGTCTCCTGGATATGCTTTTGCTAAAAGTTTATTGCATTTCATGTTTTCCTATTTTTTGTCCAGTTTATTACTTTCAAATATGTATGTAGCGTTATGGTCGCTAAGAATGCGTTTAGATGCAGAGGGAGTCTTTTTGAAGTTTTTATATTTCTTGATGTCCTTGTGGTGGTCATTGAAACTTGATGTGGTGTGGACATATGTGCAAACCGGCATTTTTGCTTATTATAACACTAACAGGTAGGGTTGCCAACTGTCTGTACTTCACCCGCACAGCTCGGTCTTTGGAGGGGATGCCCGGGTGAATAGTGCCTTTTTCGGATTTCCAAATTAGGAAATCCGGACAAGACAGTGAAGTGAATGGCATGGTGATCAGCCAATCGCTGATCAACATGTCATCAGTACCACACCCCACGTCATCTGTCCCTCCCCTAAGCCACCCTCCCCTCCACCGGCTTCATCCGGTCTGCCCCCCAACGTCACCGCCCCCTAACATCACCTCCCTCCCCTAGACGTTTTCCCGCGTGTGCCCCCGACGTCATCCGGGTTTCACCAAGGAAGAATGGTGGCAACCCTACATTCAGGTGGCATCAGCGGGGGCGATGTGTGTGCCTGGGGCATTTTCTTGGCACACAGGTTGCTCTTTGGCCCTTTCGTTTACTCTAGGATCATCGTGGAGCAATGCGAATGGAGCTGCAATTTTTTTCACTTGTGACTTGAAGTAGTGTTGCATTTGGTCTACATCCACATCTTTTTTTGCACATGACCAAAAATGTTCAATTTAGTCGTTATTGGATTGGATTTATCTCTTGATATTTCTGTCTCATGGGTATGTTTTTGCTAAAAGTTTATTGCATTTCATGTTTTCGTATTTTTCGTCCAGTTTATTGCTTTCAAATATGTGTGTAGAGTTATGGTCGCTAAGACTGAGTTTAGATGCAGAGGGAGTCTTTTTGAGGTTTCTGTATTTCCTTATGATGTTGTGGTGGTCATTGAAACTTGATGCGATGTGGACATAAGTGCAAACAGGCATTTTTGCTCATTCTTAAACATACAGGGGCGGAGAGGGGTGGTGTCAGCGGGGGCAACGTGTGTGCCTGGGGCATTTGCTTGGCACACAGGTATCTCCCATGCACTTTCATTTGCTCTAGGATCATCGTGGAGCAATGCGAAAGGACACCGCTGACAATTTTTTTTCACTTGTGACTTGAAGTAGTGTTGCACTTGTTCTACAACACATCTTTTTTTGCACATGACCAAACATGTTCAATTTTGTCGTTATAGGATTGGATTTATCTCTTGATATTTCTTTCTCATGGGTATGTTTTTGCCAAAAGTTTATTGCATATCATGTTTTCCTATTTTTTGTCCAGTTTATTGATTTAAGCCATGTATGTAGAGTTATGGTCGCTAAGACTGAGTTTAGATGCAGAGGGAGTTTTTTTGAGGTTTCTGTATTTCTTTATGTTGTTGTGATGGTCATTGAAACTTGATGCGATGTGGACATAGGTGCAAACAGGCATTTTTGCTTATTCTTAAACATACAGGGTCGGAGATGGGTGGTGTCAGCGGGGGCGACGTGTGTGCCTGGGGCATTTGCTTGGCACACAGGTTGCTCCCTGACCCTTTCGTTTGCTCTAGGATCATCTTGGAGCAATGCGAAAGGACACCGCTGACAATTTTTTTCACTTGGGACTTGAAGTAGTGTTGCACTTGGTCTACATCAGCATCTCTATATGCACATGACAAAAAAAATGTTCAATATTGTCGTTATTGTACTGGATTTATCTCTTGATAAAGTTTATTGCATTTCATGTTTTCCTATTTTTTGTCCAGTTTATTACTTTCAAATATGTATGTAGCGTTATGGTCGCTAAGAATGCGTTTAGATGCAGAGGGAGTCTTTTTGAAGTTTTTATATTTCTTGATGTCCTTGTGGTGGTCATTGAAACTTGATGTGGTGTGGACATATGTGCAAACAGGCATTTTTGCTTATTATAACACTAACGGGTAGGGTTGCCAACTATCTATACTTCATACACACAGCTCGTTTTTTGGAGGGGCTGCCCTGGTGAAAAGTGCTTTTCCGGATTTCCAAATTAGGAAATCCGGACAGGACATTGAGTGAATTACATGGTGATCAGCCAATCGCTTATCGACATGTCATCAGTCCTGCCCCCCACACCATCTGTCCCGCCCATAAGTCACCCTCCCCTCCACCGGCTTTATCCGGCCTGTCCCCTAAAATCACTTCCATGTCCTAGACCAGTGCTGTCCAACTTCTATGGTACCGAGGGCCGGAATTTTTCCAATCTACATGGTGGAGGGCCGATAACAGAAGCCAGTGTTAGCCACTCCCTGTTTTTAGACCACACCCACTTTAAACCACACACATGTTACCGCAAGACCATGTCCACATTAATAGCACACCAAAAAACCAAATGGTTGGTGCTCACTGCAGGCATCAGGCCCGGAACTAGGGGTAGACAGAGTAGCACTTTTCAAGCGTTTATTTAATAATTTGTTTCAGTAATCATGGTCACCCAGTTGGGTGGAATCCTTCCCCTGCTAGGAAGTAATAGCTCCTTCTGTGCGGTGCACCGCGACGTGCATATACGCGTCAATGACATCACTGATGTGTTGGATGACAGAGAGAGGCAGAGAGCTGGCGGCCTGCTTGGTGTGGCTCGTTCTTGCTGCTCTCTAGCCTTGCACAGTTGCACTTACCGTATATACCCGAGTATAAGCAGAGTTTTTCAGCATCCAAAATGTGCTGAAAAAGTCTACCTCAGCTTATACTCGGGTCAGCCGGCAGTAGCTGAGATTGCAGTCACTTTTAATCATTCCTATACCAACAGTCCACTTGGGGAGAGACTGCAATATCCCACAATGCCCTCTGTTGGTTATATGAAAGAATAACAGTGCGCCCTCTGTTGGTTATATGAAAGAATAACAGTGACTGCAATATCACACAGCGCCCTCTGTTGGTTATATGAAAGAATAACAGTGCGCCCTCTGTTGGTTATATGAAAGAATAACAGTGACTGCAATATCACACAGGGCCCTCTGTTGGTTATATTAAAGAATAACAGTTACTGCAATATCACACAGCACCCTCTGTTGGTTATATGAAAGAATAACAGTGCGCCCTCTGTTGGTTATATGAAAGAATAACAGTGACTGCAATATCACACAGCACCCTCTGCACATGGTAGTGGGACAGTGGGACAATGCACACAGTAATCCGTTTGGCAATTCTCTGTCACCATCAACTTTGCAAAGAAGTCCGGTTGATCGCTGGGGGGGTCGCTTTGGCAGAATGTGCGCTGCTGGGAGACAGGGCTGTAGCTGTGTCTAGGCTTATACTAGAGTCAATAAGTTTTCGTAGGTAAAATTAGGTACCTCGGCTTATACTCGGGTCGGCTTATACTCGAGTATATACGGTAACTGAAGACATTCTTTCTATTACTGTAAGTGTGAAGCTTCCTGCTGGCACAGCCAGGTACAGATTTGGGGGCCATATGTTTGCTGTTGCTGCTGGGCGCTGGCACAGGTACATAAATACTTGGGGGCAATATGATGTGATCAGATTTATTTTTGGCTGCTGCTGACACAGGTAAAGATTGGGGGCAATGTGATGGCTGCAGGAGGGCTGTATGATGGATGGCTGCTGAGCTTGCTTGCACAGGTACAGGGGGCAGTAATATAAATGAAAAAGTGTTGTACACTTTCTTCCTCTCTTTATTTAATAACCATCATGGTAAGGAGGGAAATTGTAATGCAGGACAGGGGGGGCACTGATTGAAGCTCTTGCCTAGGAGCCGAACTACCTTGTGCCTGCCCTGGCAAGGATGTCACTCATATGTGAAAACAGTTAAGTCATATTAAGACATACCCTTAAATCCATATGCCTCCTCCTCCCCTGTGTATAACACAGTACCCCAGCATGTGATTAAACACCTTAGGGGCCACTAACAATAATTTTCAAATGCTAACAGACCCCCAGAACAAATACCAAAGATTGGCAAACACAGGGAGCATAGGGAAGGAAGAACTGAGCAGGAGACAGGAATCAAGACCAGTCTAAAATGTACTACATACAGTGACACAGTGCTGGTGCCCCATTAGCATTTTGTATAAGGTGTGAACAGGTGAACAATGTGGCAGATTCAGTCTGGGTCTGAGGTGTGAACAGTACAGGCCTTTAGGGGAATGAACAATAGAAGTGTCACAAGTTTAAACAATGCAGGGGGATCATAGGTGTGAACAATGCAGGGGATTAGTCTGAATTTGAGGTTTAGACAATGCAGGGGCCAGTTAATCTCTGTAGTGATACCTTTTAAATATTACATATGGTAAAAAGACATAGCAGGCAGACTTTGATGTGGAGGGTCACATGAGGGGGGTCGCGGGCCGCCAGTTGGACAGCCCTGTCCTAGACCTTTTCCGGCGCATGCCCCCAACGTCATATGGCCCACACTCCGATGTCACCGGCCCATCCCCTGTCAGGTCCCCATCCCCAAGGAAGAAAGGTGGCAACCCTAATCCCAAATCTAATCAATTTGTTTAGCTCCGTGAAGAAAAACCCAAACTCCATGCAAATTGTGACCTTACTTAAACTGAACCTAGGTCCACACATTTGGAAGGGTAAAATCATTTTAAAAATGATTTTAATAGGTTGTATATTATATACAGTGGTGTGAAAAACTATTTGCCCCCTTCCTGATTTCTTATTCTTTTGCATGTTTGTCACACAAAATGTTTCTGATCATCAAACACATTTAACTATTAGTCAAAGATAACACAAGTAAACACAAAATGCAGTTTTTAAATGAGGGTTTTTATTATTTAGGGAGAAAAGAAATCCAAACCTGTGTGAAAAAGTAATTGCCCCCTGAACCTTATAACTGGTTGGGCCACCCTTAGCAGCAATAACTGCAATCAAGCGTTTGCGATAACTTGCAACGAGTCTTTTACAGCGCTCTGGAGGAATTTTGGCCCACTCATCTTTGCAGAATTGTTGTAATTCAGCTTTATTTGAGGGGTTTCTAGCATGAACCGCCTTTTTAAGGTCATGCCACAACATCTCAATAGGATTTAGGTCAGGACTTTGACTAGGCCACTCCAAAGTCTTCATTTTGTTTTTCTTCAGCCATTCAGAGGTGGATTTGCTGGTGTGTTTTGGGTCATTGTCCTGCTGCAGCACCCAAGATCGCTTCAGCTTGAGTTGACGAACAGATGGCCGGACATTCTCTTTCAGGATTTTTTGGTAGACAGTAGAATTCATGGTTCCATCTATCACAGCAAGTCTTCCAGGTCCTGAAGCAGCAAAACAACCCCAGACCATCACACTACCACCACCATATTTTACTGTTGGTATGATGTTCTTTTTCTGAAATGCTGCGTTACTTTTACGCCAGATGTAACGGGACGCGCACCTTCCAAAAAGTTAAACTTTTGTCTCGTCGGTCCACAAGGTATTTTCCCAAAAGTCTTGGCAAACATTGAGATGTTTTTTTGCAAAATTGAGACGAGCCTTAATGTTCTTTTTGCTTAAAAGTGGTTTGCGCCTTGGAAATCTGCCATGCAGGCCGTTTTTGCCCAGTCTCTTTCTTATGGTGGAGTCGTGAACACTGACCTTAATTGAGGCAAGTGAGGCCTGCAGTTCTTTAGATGTTGTCCTGGGGTCTTTTGTGGCCTCTCGGATGAGTTGTCTCTGAGCTCTTGGGGTAATTTTGGTCGGCCGGCCACTCCTGGGAAGGTTCCCCACTGTTCCATGTTTTTGCCATTTGTGGATAATGGCTCTCACTGTGGTTCGCTGGAGTCCCAAAGCTTTAGAAATGGCTTTATAACCTTTGAAATTGAACTCAGGTGTGATAAACCACAGTTAAGTTATTTTTTAACAAGGGGGGCAATCACTTTTTCACACAGGCCCATGTAGATTTGGAGTTTTTTTTCTCCCTTAATTATGTAAACCTTCATTTAAAAACTGCATTTTGTGTTCAATTATGTTATCTTTGACTAATAGTTAACGGTTTTTTATGAGCAGAAACATTTAAGTGTGACAAACATGCAAAAGAATAAGAAATCAGGAAGGGGGCAAATAGTTTTTCACACCACTGTATAATCACAATGTATTTCAGGTTTTTGCAGTCTTTCTTTTGTACCTTAGCCAAATCACAAATGTTAGTTATTCTAGGCTAAAAAGTTTACACAAATACAGTTATTTGGTTGTTATAGTTGGAATTGATTATTATACATATCTTCAGCCCCTGGTTTCTACCGTGAGTGACCCTAGCAACAGAGCAGTTTCAGGATTGTTTCACACGTGTGTTGACTGCTGTGGGGCTATTATTAAAAACAAACAAACCCTGAGTAGTCATATCAAATAGTCAAAGGTGTGTAGGCATAGTGCTGACAAATGATGTCTAGTGCCTTGGTTACAGGCCTGGATTTGTGGGAAGGCCACAAAGGCCTGGGATTAGGTTGGCAGGATTTTAGGAATGGCAGGATTTTAGGTATGGCATACCACCCAGCTGCATCCACATTGGTTCTGAATCACTGGGGAAATGCAGGAGATTTGATAGTTTTTTTTAAAATTTCCCATGCACCAATCTTCAGTGTACGTGAAGAAGGAAATTTGCGCTGATGTTTGGTGGCTGAATAAAAGGGGATAATCCCCAACTGCACTAATCGGTGTGTGTGCGGATCCGTTTCTTTTACACATAGGGTGGTGGGGGTGACAGCTGCAGGCCTAGGGGCGACAGATGACTAAATCCGCCCTTCTTGGTTAAAGGAGAAGGAAAGGCTAAAATTAAGTAAGCTTTATCAGAAAGGTTTATATAAATACACCAGTAAGCCCTCAAAGCAATGCTGCTCGGAGTCCTCTGTCTATTGTGTTTGTGGACTTCTGTATCAGACTTCCTGTTTTCATCTTAAACCTCCAGAGCACAGCATTGAGCATGCTCAGTTTGCTCCTCTCCCCCTCCCTGCTGTAATCTAAGTCCAGAGTGAGCAGGGAGAGACTCAGGCAGGAAGTGATGTCACACCAAGCCAATATGGCAGCTGCTATCCTAAACTAACAGAGAGTTTCTAGAGCGGTTTACTCAAGTATGGTAAAGCATTCTACAGAATAAATATAGTGTTATAGCTTGCACTATTGTGGATAATCTATTGGCAATAAACTGCTTCAGTTGCTCACCTTCTCCTTTAAGCAAACTAGTCCTGAAAACCTTTATGATCACATCTGTTTGGACAGGCTCATTCAGAGTTTGCAACTTGTGGGGTCAAGATCAGCATGCAAAATTATAAAGTGACAAGAGCGTCACACTTTATTAGGTCTATCAAGGCGTTATGGAAAAGAAAAGGAAGCAGGGCTATTTAGATCCGTAGTACGTCACTCGTGTTATAAAGGCTAGCAGATATATATATATATATATATATATATATATATATATATATATATATATATATATATATATATATATATATATATATATATATATATATATATATATATATATATATATATATATATATATATATATAGTTGTTGAAAGACTTTCTTTCAGACCAGAAAAACAGGCACAGAAAAGTTGTGATGAAAAATACAGTGCAAGAAAAAAAGTAGTACAGGTATGGGACCGGTTATCCAGAATGCTCAGGACCTGGGGTATTCCGGATCATGGCTCTTTCTGTAATTTGGATCTTCATACCTTAAGTCTACTAGCACAACTTTCCCTTGTTTGTTATAGTTATACAGGAGCAGTGACCAGCTCCATGTTGTAGCTCCCACCCTTCCCAACTATAGTCAGGTGATCCCACTGGTGTCTAATAAAAGGGCAGCCAAGTTTGGGAGTTTTACTTTGAAAGCAGCTAGTAAGTTGCAGGTAAAACTTAGTCCCTTTGTAAAATGTATAATGAAGTAATAGAATTCTTAATGAATCAAATGAAAAATGAGCGTAGGACTGGCCAGATATGGGATGACTTTGACGTAGTTGGCCAGCTTAAATATATTTCAATATATGGACAAACAATCCCTGTTTTGTTTAAAGGGTAAGGCATTTTTCAGTAGCAGTATGCACAAAATGTCTCTGTCTTAAATATATTAATAATGGGTTGAGTGCAGAGGACTCTTGTATTTGTCTATATGTATTATGTGGTCACAGCCTCGTTGCACCCCCGCCTAATGGTTTTAAAAATTAGTGGTGAGCACAACTTTCCCTTGTTTGTACTAGAAAATCATGTAAACATTAAATAAACCCAACAATTATAGAGAAAAAGGAAATCATTTTTAAAAATATGATTATTTGGATAAAATGGAGTCTATGGGAGACGTAATTTGGAGCATTTTGGATAATGGGTTTACGGATAACGAATCCCATACCTGGCTACACAACATTATACATTGCTTTCAGGTGTGAGTACTTTTTATAAAAATAACACTAACTGCAAGGCCCAGTTAGCTCCATATGAGAAATATCAATATAGGAGACAAATAACCCTAAAACACACTTTACCATGATGCTAAAATCTTTATTGAAAAATTTTAAAAGCAGTTCCTAAAGGAGGAACTGGATAAAAATGGGATTATATTTTTTATAAGATACAAAAGGAAAAAAAATAATTTGACATTAACAAAACGTACAACGCAGAAATTGCTAAAAAAAAATAATGTCCATGTGTTTCTGTGCAAGGGTGTACCAGTTGAAATCTAAATAAAGTGGGGCTCATTTATAAACACTTTGCTTTCATTGTTCTACTGCAGTGGGCTGAAAATAGTTAATCAATGATTGGTTGCCATAGGTTACAGCCCAGGTGCAAATTTCTCGAGTGGTTATAAATAACTCCCATAACACTTACACAAATAAGACATTTATGCTGTGGACACAGGGGATAAAATACAGAGCCTTTTTCACCTAAAGACAAACACTTTTATTTAAACTGATTCCCCCCCCACTCCATTTACAAAACTATAATGTCCAGTTTTTTGCTAGGTAAAGACCCTTTGAATATTTTGGATGACGATTTGTTAAACCATCCGTCTTTTTTATATCTCTATATTGATCATTTACAAAAAATTGACCACTGTGGCAAAAATATGAAAGTCTATTCCTCCGGCTACAAATCCTTTGTTTAGTCCTGTAACGTAAAGTCAAATGGCTCAAAGGCATCTCTAAAAGTTTTGGTGAGGTCTTCCTCTTCTGCTCGACTTGATTTGCAATCTTTCCAGTCAGCTCGGGTGGGAATATTCAAAATGGCTTCACTGGCCAGTACTTCCCTGGAATTGAAAAATGTAAGAAAGCCATCAAATATGGCAGCCAACCACATACCAAAAATAATTTATGCCCCACACAATAGTATGCTCCACCAAAGAATCCATAGTAATTCATACCTTCCAAACTGCAGAGGAAAATGTTTCTTAATTCTGTGAAAAAGTTTTTCACCACTGTCCAATTCGACATAAAAGTACGGTGTCCCTGGCTGTGCAATCTAATAAAAAGTCATTCATTACATACAATGTTATGGAATAATACTAGATTACAGAAGTGCAAAAACAGTATATGTGTTTCTTCAGTTAAAATATAGATCACTTTCAACGTAAAAGAGAACTAAACACTAAAAACCTTCAGTAGTCATGATTCAACCTTCAAAGTTGTCACAGGAGTTTCATCTCGGATTTTGTTAGGAGTGTCTACATGTGTCCTCCTCCAGTACAGAGATGTTTGCACATTCTTAAATGTATGTGTTATAGTTTCCATTTAGAATGATCTAATGATGGACTATTACTATCTATAAACAATTGAAGTTTATCGATAACGTGTTTGCCAAGGCTAATCTATATAAATGCAAAGAAATAGAGAAGTAAAGTTCTGTACACACTAGACTAAACTATTAAATGCAAAATTAAATCAAGCTAAACCATAAGAATGAACAGTGTACAGACTTCCTGTATTGATTCCATTATACATTTACAACACTCCTCTACTACAGAGAGAGCTAAATATATCCCACATAAAGGAGTTGTTCACCTGCCAACCTTTTTTTAGTTCAGTTGTTTTAACCAAAAATAAAGACTTTTTTCAATTACAGATATGGGATCCGTTATTTGGAAGCCCGTTATCCAGAAAGCTCCAAATTATGGAAAGGCCGTCTCACATCCGTCTCCATTATAATCAAATAATCCAAATTAAATTTATAAAAATGATTTCCTTTTTCTCTGTAATAATAAAACAGTGTCTAGTACTTGATTCAAACTAAGATATAATTAATACTTATTGGGAGCAGAACCCAATAAGTACTGAGTTTATTTCATGTTCAAATTTTAGCAGACTTAAGGTATGAAGATCCAAATTACGGAAAGATCACTAATCCGGAAAACCCCAGGTCCCAATCATTCTGGATAATAGGTCCCATACCTGTATTATTTTCTACCTGTGACTGTTTTTCTAATACTGAAGCCTCAAGATTTACACATTTGTATGTCTTTCTAAAGCAGTTCTTTGGGGGAGGTCACAGAAACCATAAACTGTTCTAAATGATACATTTCTTATTGTTTGTCCTGCTGAGAATCCCAGAGTTTCATTAATGGCAGCTGTTATAATTGGTTAAATAGTTCATAACATTACACAGATGCTGCTGAAAAATATACTATCATCTAATGTAGCAAAATGTAACAGGTCAGAATCTGACCCTGGATTACAGAGTTACCAAACGGAAACCCCTGAGACAGGAACATTAAACTTTAAACTTCAATTTTGGAAAAATTATCAAAATAAAACGTGAAATGCTATTGAAAAAAAATCTTTATATCTGTGAACAGCCTGAACACTACTGAAATGATAAAGAGCTTGGAAGGTAAACAACCCCTTTAAAATGGGAAATACATGAAAGATAAGCACTTTTGTAGAATAGCGTAAAACAAATGTTAATGTCTTCTTACTTGTTTTATGTCAGAGTGTTCTGGGATTTCTAACAACTCCATTCCCTGCTCCTGAGCTTGTAAGATAAACGTTTCCTTTATGTCTTCTGTAGTGCAGCAGCTGAGTGGAAGGGGTACAACCTGAAGGCAGGGAAAATGAAGTTCATTGGTACAACGGATAAAAGAAAAAATGGAAACCACAAAATATAGAGAGCACAGGGAAATCTTACATTAAAATGCTAATTTTACTCAAAAAAAAACAAAACAGTTCTTCATTAAGGGGACAGTTCAACACGGAATAAGCTTTTAGTATGAAGTCGAGTGATATTCTGAGACTATTTGCAATTGGTTTTTTTCTTTTGTTTTATTATTTGTGGTTTTTGAGTTATTTAACTTTTTATTCAGCTGCACTCCAGTTTGCAATTTTAGCAATCTGGTTGCTATGGTCGAAATTACCGTAGCAACCATGCTCTGATTTGAATAAGAGATAGGAGAGGCCTGAATAGAAAGAGGAGTAATAAAAAGTAGCAATAACAATAGATTTATAGCCTTACAGAGCATTTGTTTTTTAGATGAGGTCAGTGACCATATTTGAAAGGTGGAAAGAGTTAGAAGAAGGCAAATAACTCAAAATAAATAAAGAATGAAGACCAATTGAAAAGTTGCTTAGAACTGGCCATTCTATAATATAGAAACAAAAAATGCACGTTAACTCACTTCAGGCATTAAATTGTACAAATTCACCAAGTTTATTACATAATTGTGATAGATCAATTCATTCATTACATACCACATGGCAGAGTCTCACCCCCTGTCTCCATACCTAATGTAGGCCACACCCTCCTCACGCATTTTGCACCATCGGGTGCTTCATCAGAGGAGGTGATGGATAAGGTATGGGAGACAGGGGACTACAGATGTAATGTTATTGCTACTATTTATTACTTGTTTCTTTTCAGGCCCTTTCCTATTCATATTCCAGTCGCTTATTGAAATCAGTGCATGGTTGTTAGGGTAATGTGGACCCTAGCAACCAGATTGCGGCAATGGCAAACTGGAGAGCTGTTGAATAGAAAGCAAAATAACTCAAAACCACAAATAATAGAAAATGACAGACTATCACTCTACATCATACTAAAAGTTGATGTAAAGTTGAACACCCAAAAAAAGCATGACCTAGAATTAGTAAAAAAACTAAATTGGAGTAATGTATTAAAAAAGTGTCCATTTAACACATTCTGCTTGACATCCAATAGGTCAGCAAAATATTTCTGGCCTGTATGGAGTTCTACAGTTTCTACTAAAAATTTGTACAGTACAGGATTTTCCGGATAGGGGATCTTTCCTTAATTTGAATCTCCATACCTTAAGTCTACTTAAAGATGATTTAAACATTAAACCCAAAAGGATTGTTTGCCTCCAATAAGGATTATTTATATCTTAGTTTGGGAACTGGTAAGTGTAAGGTCTTCTTATTAATGGGAAAACAGAAATAATTAAAAAAAAAAAAAAAAAGTAATAATTTCATTAAAACAGAGCCTATAGGGGATGTTTTTCCCATGCTATGGAGCTTTCTGGATAACGGGTTTCATATTTGTATTGCAAAGGAATAAAAGAACCTGCACTTTTTTGCATCACGTTCCATCAACATCAGAATTGGCTAAAGTAAATCAATATGGAGAATGTATTATATACTTGTATTCTTACTTGTAACTGTAAATGCTGACTTTTGTAATTTCTTTCAAACATAACATATCTTTTCCCTTTTGTCTTGAAAAACGTCCTCAGCGCAGCCTTGTACTGTTCGACTTCCTTAACCACGTCAGATGAAAGGTCAACTGTTGATTGGTAATGGCCTATTGGTAAAATCAGCACGTGATCCGACATTAAGCCTCCTTTGGCAAGAGCAACATAACACTAGGGGGGGCAAAAAAGTACAGAAAGACTTAATGCTTTTCTAAAAGAAGATAATAAATATGAAGTGCATCAAACAGATTTTCAGTATTGGGAACATTTCATAAAAGGAAAACATGACCTCTCACTGAACACATATGGATTTCTTGGTTGCTCACTCATTTTGACTTGCTCTGCTCAGTTAAACCATTAATTAAAAAAAACCCTACCCCCCTACCATACATAGACCTCCTCCCTGTCCCCGCCCAGCTGTTACCCTTAACTCTTTACTTTACTTAGCAGCCCCTCTGACATTTGCAAAAATACAGATATAGATTGCCAGTCTGGATCTGAATACAAGATTTACATACACCCTCATGAGAATCTCCTTCACTTACGATGTTTCCTGGGTTGCTCTACCCAGGGGGGCAGTTAGCCTGGAGGGAGAGTGGTCTACGTGGGTTTTTTTTCTACAGGGTTTCCTTCTCCTTTAAAGGGTTGTTCACCTTCAAACACCTAGTTGTTTATAGATAGGTCACCACAAATAACCAATTTTCTTTGTGTGACCGTTTTTCTAATATTCACATGTCATGTTTCCCCTTCTAAAGCAGCTCTGGGGGGGGGGGTAGACTGGAGAACCGCTGTATAAAAAGCTAAATAACTCAAAAACCACAAATAATAAAAAATGAAAACAAATTGTGTCAGAATATAACCCCTACATCATACTAAAAGTTAACTCAAAGGTGAACAACCCCTTTAACTTTACAGTGGGTACAGGGTGCTGCATCTAGTGCAGAGAGCACAATTTTGCATCTTTAAGTTTTCAGGAGCAGCTTTTTGCCATTCCTGGTAGCCTACTGGTAGCTGCAGCCTGAGGCAAGTTAAAAAAATTATGGCAAAGAAAACACAGAGCTTTTTCCTGCGATGTGATAATTAAGAATAATAATGTGTTTAGTTCACACAATGAAACCCTACTACTTACATTATCACCAATGCTGACCACAAGATGTTTTTCCACTTCAGGGCTAGCAAGACAAAACCAGCACGGGCCTGTTGGCTGGGCTTTACAAAAAGAAAATGTTTAAAGAGATTGTTTTTAGATGGTAAATTCAATAAAAAATGTCTCTATACCTAAAAAACCAAAATGATCTCAACGTGTATAGTATTTAATTAATAATAGAAGTTATGCTATCAAACACCTTTATTTTCATTAATGTATACAAACTGAAGCCTAATATTGCTGCTAGCTGACATTTAGGAGTTCTCCCATCAGCCTCTCTACAAGATCCATTGGTAAAAGGTAAAGCTTTTTATGAGAGAGAGAGAGAGAGAGAGAGAGAGAGAGAGAGAGAGAGAGAGAGAGAGAGAGAGAGAGAGAGAGAGAGAGAGAGAGAGAGAGAGAGAGAGAGAGAGAGAGAGAGAGAGAGAGAGAGAGAGAGAGAGAGAGAGAGAGAGAGAGAGAGAGAGAGAGAGAGAGAGAGAAATCTGCACTCATAGGTAAGAAAAAAATGGGATTATTCAACGTTTTGGGTGTTAGACTCGAGCTGTCCTCGAGTCTAAGAGCCGGAAAGTTGAATAAACCCATTTTTCTCTTCACAAAAGACCTATGTATGTATTTCTTTGCTCTATAGATTTTGATATATGTTCCAGCACCTAGGCATTTCCATTGTTTTCTGAGTGCACCTATCCAGTAGTTTGTATGTAATATAAATATATATATATATATATATATTTTATTAATCAAGGCAGCACTCCGCTTGTATGAAAGCACTGTATCAATGCTTGTTGTTTTTTCTCTATGTAAAGTAGTAATGTTACCCTCCAATGTTGCAAAACATGTTTTATCTTGAGCTTCTTTCTTTAGAGAAGTCTGAATCCAATTCATATTGAAGGGGAAAAATTATTTGGAAATTAACATCCCCATAAAGCATGATACATAGTAGCTTCACTTTGATTACATTTTGAGCAATTTTCAGTTCTTTCAGTTCATTAAATTTTTTTTTAAGGAGAGTAATACGCATTATGGAAAAGTTTCAAACACATTTCCGGGTACAAAGACAAGTGTTTTGATACATCTATATAGTGCTCCTAGTATGTCTTCCATATTCAGTTCAGGGGAAAAAAACTGTAACCATTTTTCTGCTTCCCTACGTTGTTCAGTGTAATCAAGCAGTACAAACCTAGTTTTATAGAACTCTGGAAAATCCCCTTTGGTTTCCCCCATCTTGGTAACAGATCTTGATTTTTAAAATGAATTAAAATTCTGTTCACTTTAAAAAGTTAAATTAATGAAGAGTTAAAATGTATTCTAAGCCCTGTACTATGGATAAACTACATCAAGTGGACAGATTCCCTTAATCCCCAAGATCCAACAAGAAAATGAACTTGTCATATTGACTGCAGGTCTGGGCTGGGGTTTGCGATAGCATTTCAAGCACACAGAAGCAAATGTCAGCAGCCCATCTGACATTTTGTCAATAGGGATTGCCAGTCTGGGTCTGAATACAAGATTTACATACACCCTCATGAGAATCTCCTTCACTTACGATGTTTCCTGGGTTGCTTTGCCTGTGACTGACGCCCTCCCTTTCCATCTGTCTGCCGTTTTTTCCCTTGTGGCTTATTCAAGTCAAAGAAGAATTGCTGTGTGGGTTCTTCCTGGTACAGAGAAAGGAGGACTTGCTGAAATGTGTTTGTCACAGTGCCCCTTACCTTTAGAGCTGTGACATATGGTGACAACATGAATACAATTTATAATAAACGAAACAAAAACAAAGACCTGTTCCTACCTCCTCAGCAGATTTGTTTCCTTTGCTCTTTGGGGTGTCTTTGTCAGACTTTCTGTAAGGGTTTTCAGTTACATCTAATGGCTGTTTAACAAGGTCTGCTATATCCGTTAAACTCATTGGCACAATATTGAAGGCATAAATATACTAAAGCAAAGAAATACAGGGAACAGTACAAATATATTAAAAAATGTTTAATAAGGAATTGTATAGCCCAAATTGTTACTATGATTAAGAAATTTTACTTTTTGGAAATTAAAGCGCATATAAACCCCCCAAAAAATGTTGCCTAATTAATGAAATTCTAAGTCTAACCAAAATTACTAGTTTTACAAACTACCAATTTTCAAAGCTTTTAATGTTATCAGCAATTGTAATTGGTTTCGAAAGCAGTATCTGTGAAAGCAATATTGTGTGCCCAGGTGGTTCTTATGCTCAAAACAATATAGCAAAAACCAAATGAATGTTATTAGCAATGTCTGTCCCTATATATTCTGTGACCTGGTGGCTCATGTTCAAAACAATATAGCAAAAACCAAATGAAGAAGGCATGATAGGCTGACTTCTCCACACTGTTTTAAGCAACTATAGAAGGAAACTGAAAAATGCTGCTGTCACCTACAGCACCTTTGCAAATAAACTGCTGAAAATATTTAATGGAAAAGACGACAGGTGCATCATTTGTACTCTGCTGCAATTTTGCTACTATCGGTGAAAGTATTCGTCATTCATTCTGCAAAAATGATCATATACCAATGCAGCTATGCTTGCAAAACCTATACAGCCTATCTACAACAACAGGATGCACCTTCTGTTCTTCATCCATCTATGTCTGAAGTCAGATGGGTGTCGGTCTCTAAACAGAAGTAAGCAGTCACTTGCTAAGTGATTAAAAGGGTTCTTCACTCAAAAAGTTTGCATTTTGAAAGAACGTGTAACTAACGTATTCTTGAAGTTGCTTAGAATTTTAATTTAAATGGTTTTGAACAAATTTGTAAATGTACAGTACTGTACTGGATCTGGTTCTTGAAGTCAGTTCTCCTACAGGTCTATTAAACTTTCAGGAGTCACTATCAGTAGTAATGAGTAATCCTTAAAAACGTTATGTAAAATTGCTCATTTAAATACATTTTTTACAGTTTCCGAGCTATTTACAAACTGCCAATATAATGCATTTTGTAACAACAGGTCCTGTAACTGTACAGTCAAGAGAGATATAACTTCAATGAGGACCTGCTGTTGCTCTACATAAGAAGGTGACAGAAGAAGTCTTTGGAGGCTTTTTTACTCTTTCTGGAGCAGAGCCATTTAAGAACACTTCTACGTTTTTCCTTCTGAATGTCTATTTCTGACTGTAAAGTCAAAAGAACTGACCAGCAAGTGGCGCTGTTGTAAAAAAAATCATTATATTTGCAGCTAAAGGAGAAGGAAAGGCTTCGTACACTTGGGGGTGCCAAATGTTAGTCACCCCCAAGTGATTGTATTGACTTACATAAAAACCCGGGCTGGTGCACTTTTCTGCTGATAGGAGCACTGGCCTGGGGTTTCAGTGAAGTCAATACATTCACATGGGGGTGCCTAACATTTGGCACCCCCAAGTGTACGAAGCCTTTCCTTCTCCTTTAGCTGCCAATATAATGAAATTCCTTCTCCTTTAATAAAAATGTAACTCTGAAACTGAAAAATATAAATAAATATTAACAGTCTTTACTGTTAATATTTATTTATATTTTTCAGTTTCAGAGGGCTTAGAAAAGCTCCAATAGCAATTTTACATTACATATTTAAGGTTTACTTATCCTTTAATATAAACAGCAGGATAATTTTAAAACCAATGAGAACATAAATGTATCAAATGTATATCGTAAACTTGCTTAGAATTACATTTTCTTTTATTATGCAAAAACTGTTTTTGGCAGATCACCTTTAAGGCACACAGACAAGCATTTCTTTATATGCAATCAGCACATAAATCAGAGAGCAACTGTAAAGTCAGCCCCTATAAAAGAAAACATTATTCTAAGCAACTTTGCAATATACATTCATTACACATTTTCTATGGTTTTTAATTTATTTGTATGTGCATTGCTATTGAAAGCAGTGTTTGTCTGTCCCTTTCTATTCTCTACCTTGATGGCCAAGACTAATGATACAATGTAAGACAAGGCAGCTGATTAACAGACCTGACTTTGCTGGGGTGCCAAGACGTTTGCAGAATTGTTTAAAAAGTATGAAGCAGGAGTTAAGCAAATGCTGCTTTTAATAGCAAACCTTTTTACACATAACTTTAAAAGCACTGAACATTTTTAATAAATTTGTAATGGAAAGTTGCTTTTCTTTTATTAGCCAAATTTTTATTTTGGGGTATTGACTTGTCCTTTAACATCTTTTGGCACTAACACATTTTACATGTTCATTTAAATGTTCTGAATAATGCTTAACATAGCAGTACAGAGAGGGCTAAAAATAGCTGCTCATATTACAGCACATAATACCAATCAGGCTTCTTATTTTTGTATGGCTTATGAGGTATGCATGCAAAAATACATTTGATTTTGCTCTTAAAGGGGTTATTTACCTTCCAAACACTTATGTCTGGTGAACAATCTGAAAACCACTAAACAGAAGTAATAATACTTTTTCCTCGTTTTATTTTTGAAACAAAATTTTGATGTTCGGGTCTCTAGTGTTTCAGGCAGCTCAGCAATCCAGGTGCAGATTCTAAACAGTTACAATTTGCTACATTTCTCAGCAGCATCTGGGGGATATTAGCAACAGCTGTATCAATTGTAACAGCTGCCTTTAATTAAACTAAACGAATGTATCAATTTAAAACAGTTTACAGACCCGGTGATACCCCTCCCAGAGCTGCTTTAGAAAGACATAAGAAGCTGAAAGATTAACCTTCGATATTAGAAAAACAGTCACAAATAGAAAAAGTCTTTATTTCTAGTGCGGTACCTGAAGATAACTGAACTGAAAAAAAGTGTTGGAAGGATAACAACCCCTTTAATTCAGTATGATTGGCCTATTTTCTTGTAATAAGAATTGGAAACATAATCTTCCTACATTTGTTCTGATTTCTTGAAAACAATTCCTTAATTCAGGCAGGCATTCTCTAGAATGTTTTTCTTAATATCCTAAAATAATCTGTTCCATAAGATACATACACCCACATTACATAAAATAAAATATAGGACAAATATACTAATTACCTTTTTCTTATCTAGGTTGCCAACACTTGCCAGAGATATAAACCGACTTACATGCTGAGCATTTTCTTGTAAGACTAAATGATTTCTGTAAATAGAGAAAATGAATAATATGGAGCATGTAACCACATGTTTGATTGCAACCTTTAAAAGGAACAAAAAGGTATAAATCACTCAGTGGTGCCAAAATGTTCTCTAACATCGTGGGCCAGTTCTTCGTCCATTGTCACCCTCTTTTATGGCTTCTTCAGTCTTTTCTTCTGGTCCAGGCAAGCACATTAGCAGTAGAGTCAAAGCCAAACTTAAGATGCACAAAGTCATCTCTTTTAGTCTATGTTGCATGTACCTGTCAGGCCAAAAGAAACTAAGACATAAGAGGTAGAAGATCTTGACAAAAGAGCTTCTACAGAAATACCCTGGGCTGGCACAGTTTTCTGCTAACAGGAGCACAAGCCCTGGGAATTGGGTAAACAATTATAACCACAAACATTTGGCACCCCTAGAGATGATCCTTTAGTTCGCCTTTAAAGAACCAGTATAATTAAAAAGGGAAAATATTTTCATTACATTTAAAGTTGTATCTGTAAATCCAGCACCTACAAATAAACATTATCTTCTTTGTCACTTACTGCGAATAAATAATTCATTTATTATAAGCAGATTTATCATGTCGAAAATAAAGGGGAGAGTTATTAAATTTATCATATATATAAAAACATTAAAACCATAAAAATACATGTTTATGCATACAAAATATCAAATATCTAAAACAGGGGTGTCCAAACTTTTGGCTCGCAGGGCCACATTGGAAAAAGAAAAATTTGTCTGGGGCCACACATGATATACACAAACACGTTTGATTTGTAAAAGTAAAGGAAATACACAGAAAAGAAATACAATGCCAGTTGGATAACCAGATGGAGCTATACACTGTAATATGGGACACCTGGATATTAAATAGACTTATTATTATTACTAACTGGACAATGGGCAGAGTCCCCCCTCCTCCTATATCCTTTGCGACATGACGTTTCCTCGGGAACCAAACTGGGCCGCATTCATATGCATCCTGGGCCGCATTTGGCCCTCGGGCCGCAGTTTGGACACCCCTGATCTAAAATAAAGACCAATATTTATTCAAGCACATAAAGGCAATAGCATATACCTGTACTCACATATGGGAACTGATCCAGGGATACATGGAGTAACTCTCCAATTGTGGATTAAAAAGTCACTTAACTGGAGGGCCCCTTTAGTTGAAACAGCAAAGTGGAAATTTGCTATTGCTTCCTAACTGACACAATGGGTTCAGAGTTGTGATTTGCGGTTTAAAATTCCTGCTTTTCTCGTAGTTTTTTTTTTTTTAAACGTACTTGTAATTGTAGCGGTTTGTGTCCCACAGTGGAAAGTACACAAATGTAACTTTTTTTTTTTACTACAGGCGAGGAAGGGACACTTTGGAAACAATCAGGTCCATGTGAACATAAAGGAATTTGCAAAAGTGCAGGACATCTGAAGATGGAGCGGAGTGTAAGAATCACAAACTTTGTGAACTCAGGTATATAAATATATATATATATGAATCAGATGCAATTTGAGTGTAGGACTGGCCAGATATGGGATGACTTTGACGTAGTTGGCCATCTTAAATATATTGCAATATATGGACAAACAATCCCTGTTTTGTTTAAAGGGTAAGGCATTTTTAGTAGCTGTATGCACAAAATCTCTCAATGTCTTAAATATACCGATAATGGGTTGAGTGCAGAGGGCTCTTGTATTTGTCTATATGTATTTTGTGGTCACAGCCTCACTGCACCCCCGCCTAATGGTTTTAAAAATTAGTGGTGAGCACAACTTTCCCTTGTTTTGTTTCTTATAGTTTATACAGGAGCAGTGGCCAGCTCCATGTTGTAGCTCCCAACCTTCCCAGCTATAGGCAGGTGATCCCACTGGTGTCTAATAAAGGGGCAGCCAAGTTTGGGAGATTTACTTTGAAAGCAGCACGTAAGCTGCAGGTAAAACTTAGTCCCTGTGTAAAATGTTTAATGAAGCAATATAATTCTTAATGAATCAGATGCAATTTGAGAGTAGGACTGGCCAGATATGGGATGACTTTGACGTAGTTGGCCAGCAATATATGGACAAACAATCCCTGTTTTGTTTAAAGGGTAAGGCATTTTTCAGTAGCTGTATGCACAAAATGTCTCTGTCTTAAATATATTGATAAAGGGTATTTATCTGTATGTATTTTGTGTTCACAGCCTCAATGCACCCCCGCCTAATGGTTTTAAAAATTAGCGGTGAGCACAACTTTCCCTTGTGTATAACATATATATAACTAAATAGGTTATAAGGTTTATTATTTTTCTTCCAAATTCTCGTTGCCGTAAAAAATACAGTCATAATCAATGTAGTAGAAAGATCAAAGTGTAACAACATAAACTGAACACTTGCAAATAAAATAGCTTTATCAATTAAGAGTTTTTAACAGATATTAAAATATTCAGAGTTTAGAGTACCAAAACTCTGCTGGGACCAAACTGTTTTTCCACAGAAAATTTAATTTCTTGCCCTTTTAATTGGCCAAATATAATTTATGTCCATGTAATTTAAATCTTCTTATGTTGGGATGGCCACACATTTTCATTGAGTTCAATTCATTTCTGTCTGTATGTGCAAAATTCAAAACATACAAAATTCTTGAAATTGGACCAAAAATCTGCATAGCTTCGTTTTTAGGGGGTGCTAGTTTATATTATTTTATTACATTTTTTTTATTCTAAATCTTTGTTCTTTACAGTTTGTTTAATGTAAAACTTAAAACACTCCCCCCCCCCAAAAAAAAAAGCAGCAGCCCTACACTATGCTAATGTTTTTCAATTCAAAACTGAAATATGATGTTTTAAGTTAATCAATTTGCAATCAAAAATAACAGATACACAGAGCCAGGACAAGTAGTATTGTTGCCCAAAGCAGTATTACTTGATTCAGCGCCTGGTCAGCCTGCTCCCTCGCACAACACACCCCATAGCTGCTAGACTCCCCAGGTTGTACATTTGCTTGCCGACTTTCCCTGGTCTGTATGTGAATTGGCATAACCAGATTTCCACATCAAATGATGTAGAGTCAATTCTGTACCACCATAGTATTTGGTATCCAGTCCTCATATGGTGGATCACCACCAAATGTCTGCAGATTAGAACTTTCCCTACTGCACCCTAGGTATGTTCCAACTCTGTCTACCCCTAGTTCTGGCCCTGCAGCTAAATTTGAATGTATATACGGAAATTACATACATTATATAGTTTATTCTTCAAGTGCCCAAGAATGATTTGGAAATATCCTAAAAGGAGATCTGTCACCCTAAGAAATAATTCCAAATCCTATTTTATGATGTTAGTCAAGCAAAATAAACTTCAGTTACATTAAATTATTTAAATCTTGTTTCTTTTAGTCTTGGAATTCAAAGTCACATGAAGCAGTAAGACGCCATTTTATGGACATTTTTATTAAGGCAACCTTTCATCATGCCAAAAACAGGCATTATATGATTGACAGCTGAGATTTTTAAATGAGTTTACAACGGGTATGGATTTTTGAATAAAAAAAAAAAAAAAAAAGAATTTGGGTTTCATGACAGGTCCCCTTTAAAATAAGAGAACTGTAATAGCCAAGTCTTACCTACCTGTATGGGAGTCTCTCATAATTTTCACCCTCTAGTGCTGCAAAGTGGTACCTGGGCTTCAAGTTAAATGCTAAATTGGAGATCAGTGCAGACCCGCATTTTTTTGAGGCTTCATTAGGCTGGAAGGAGGAAACATAATATATTAAGTGTTACTGTTTTAAATTTCCACTGTAAAAAACTTGTAGTGCATCTTAGTCTTACTTAATTATCTGCGTTCACAGGCTTCCTGCAGTTTAACTGAGCCTAAAGTAAAGAAGGTTACCCAAGAATTTTAGACAAGATTTTACTGCAATCTTATTTCCAACTGCTTATTTAACTATTCACACATTTTTCTCTATGAATCAATGCCTGGCTGCTATAAGATACTCTAGGAACCATTCTGTTTACATGGCAAACTGGAAAGTTGTAAAGCAAACAGCTAATCTCAGCTCAAAAACAAAACATAAAAATCATAGGTAAATTGTTTAGAGCACTTTTGTAAACATTATATTAAGAGATGTTTTTAAGCTAAACAACTGATTTGATAGATCCAATACTTATGAGCAGATTGTATTTATCAATGCGTGAAAGTTAGAGCTCACCATTTGATCCCATAAGAATGCATAGAAAGTGTGTGAGTTTTGATTTATTAGGCTCTAAACTCACATTTTGATAAATCTGCTCTTTAGATTTAACAGTAAGTATTTTTAAAAGAACAGGTAAAACCTAGCGCAAACCTAATGCTTTCCTGCTTGTCATTTTGTTTGAAAATTCACTAGTGGGGAAGCTAATTCTAAAGACAATAGTTATGACCAATGCAGGACTAATGTAGCAGTTGCTAACATGTATGACAGAAGTCAGGCATGCATTAGTGCCAATAAAAGGTCCAGTGACAATATATGATGAAGCATTGTGAAAGACAATACAGGGTCTAATTTCTGCGGCAAACATCAAACTTTCACATGTGGTGCAGAAATGAAGACTATTCCCCAGATTTCACTATACTGACAAGTGCTATAGCCCATGAAAAGTGGACGCAAAAACTAGAATGTTACATTTCATGTAAATCGTAAATTCAAGAACTCTTACTCTTAACAAGAAATGTTACATTAGCTGTACAGTTGTTTACAGCACATTGATAAGTTGTACAAGTTGCCAATTCAGAGATCATAAGTTGATAAACGATTAAATGGAAAATATACCCTTATTTTTACATGAGCTTAAGGAGGGTTGGGAAACGTTTCTTACAAGTTACATGATCTTCCTTTGAATCTGTAAAATCAGGTATGTTTAGAAAAAAAAATATATTTCTTTTTTTTGCACCTTTTCTACTTAAGCCAAATGTCAAATAAATAAATAAATAAATAAATAATAAGATTGGGTATATTTTCTCTTTAAAGCTAGACCTGAAGCATAGAGGCTGATTAATCAATTTTATAACTTGGGTGGTTTCGAACTTCAGAGGAAAAATGGATTTATTCACCAAGTTTTTATTCCTCTGGAGCACCTTCAAAACTGCAAATGTTTCTGGTGCGTAAATGCTGGGAAAAGACAAAGATGACTCCTGTATACCCTGATGCAATACTTTCTGATAAGGAAGGAAAAAGGGGAAGTACTGGGGAGTGCAGTGGTGCAATTTGACATAAGACTGGGCAACACCTCAACCTTTGCTTTTTGTAAAAAATACTGTTGTTTCCCCCATCCAGAGTGTCGGCACTGTGAACCTGCACGTCAAGGCCATTTTTATGTTAATCACTAAAATCCTGAATATTACTTTTAAAACATAAAATAAGCTTTTTAAACTTACAAGAGCATTGCCATAATTTGACACGTCCTTGGGCCATGAGGATGTCAGTAATATATCCACACCTTTGAACTTTGAATTCGACATCAATGACATCTTTAGAGATGTGACATCCTTGGCAGTAAAGCAATATGCAGGAGCTGGCTCACTACTGGACTCAATACCACTTAAATATGCGATTTGCAGGCCTGATGCCCCTGTAAATAGTCCCTTACGACCTGCATAAAAAAATAAAACATGCTATCTATGGATTGTATTAACAAAGTAAAGACATGTAGCAGAGAATCAATGTTAGTTTTCCAGGACAAGTGAATGCTTCTGAACAGGCATTTGGAAACCACACATGGTGGAATATTCATGAAGAACAACGTTGGAGGAGTTATCAAAGTAGTAATGATCTAAAAGTAAACAGTTAGTGGATTGTTAATGGGAAAAGGTTGCTCAGAAACTGCTACAGAGAGAGACAGCATGGAAATCCTTGAGAATGCGAACAGGTGTCCAAGAATCGAATATAATTATATTGCAACGGGTCAGCCAATTCCACATCGCCAGAGTAACTCCAGCACTCTTGGAGGGAACAGCGCACAAAGTGTTTTTACCACTGTGATGCTCTCAGGTAGAAGGTTTCAGTCAGAACCATTATGTCTCTCTTCAGGTAAACTGGCTGAGACTGCTTCTGCATGGGAAGGGGGTGCATGAAGAAAAATAAATTTTGACTGCTAAAGTTCACCCGAAGAGCTTCATGACATCATGAACCCTCTTCACCATAAATTTTACTTTAATTAAATGTCCTTAACTATTCAAGCAAATATATTCACACAATGTAAAAAAATGCTACATGATTAGGATTTGCAGGCAAAAGTTTTACCTACCCAAATAGGTAATATTAGCAGCCAGCTCACATCCATCAACATCCTTAAAATGCTTTACAGTTTCTTGATTGTTGGCTCCTAGGACATAGGTCTGAATAGGGGCTTTGTAAACAAAAAGATATCAGTAAAACAGTTACCGTAGTTGCATATGCAAAAAAAACTTCACTGTGATCAATGAAAACAAAATGTAATAATTAAAAAGAACATACTTTAGAGAGCTGAAAAGTTAATCCAATTGAACTCCTGCTTCTGTTATATCCCATTATATGGCCAAAACTATATGAATACATTTTTAATTAATCCACACCAATTGCCCATGGGGCACTTAGGCCTATGACTAAATGCACCCTAGTGCATGAAACAAGTAGGGTTTATGGAGATGAGGAAGATAATGATGTTATAAAGGTTCGAAGAAAATCCAACCTACAAAATTCTAATATGCTACACATTGTGTAGCATAACTGTAGCCAGAGCACAGACCCTTTTTTATTTTAACACAAATTGCCAATTGAAAATATGCCATTGAATCAGCAAGATGCTGAATGCTCAAGTGGCAAACAAGGAGACACAGAGGGATTGGGCTGGATGTAGATTTAAAAGAGAATAAAGGCAACAATGACAATACTCCATACCTTTCTTTGCTCCAGATTTATATTCGTCCCAGTGTGTTTGGCTTTCTGGGCTTGTGCCAAAAAAGCTCCCAACGCAGAGTAGCATCTAAAAATAAGGAACACTTCATGTATAAATAAGTAGTATTCTATCAACAATTTCTATATTTAACAAATATACACAGAAAACACACATTAAAGTTTCATTATATTATCTGGCTGTGGCACACAATTCATTTTTTCTGTCAGCATATTACAGACAGAGAAGAAGGGCCTCAATCAGTTATTGCCACCTAACATCTTATGAATGGGAAATCACTAAAAGTGACAGTACTTTTCTGGGATGGAAATGCACCAGTACTGGCATGGTCAGGTGTTTCCCGTTCTAAAGAATGGAAGACAGCGGGGGCACGAGTACCTTGGCACTTGATGCTAACTAAATTTTAAATCCATGTTAGTGGCTAAAGAATTCTATTGTCTTGCTTTTATTTATTTTTTTACAATTAAACCAGGATGCTTCAAATTACAGAAAGATCACTTATCTGGAAAACCGTTGATTTCTAAATAGATTCCATAACTATAGCAGACTAATAAATCCTTGAAAAAAAAAAATTGCAGGTAATCAGTGTGTCTGTCTGTCTCTATCTCCACACACACATACATATATAACACATATATTACAAAAGCATTAGATAGATGTTAGATAGAATGGATTTTATATAAGAAGTAATACTAAGCTGCATGCCCAGTTATACGGACACATTCCTTATATCAAAGGAACATGTCAGTATCTGTTCTAATAGACAACAAACCATGCACTACTGGTTGGGTTTGAAGAAAGTACAAATGCATAGTTTTCATACAATAATGGATTTTAAGATACAGTATTTCTTACATCAAATTGTCCACTCTTTTTCTGGATAACTCGGACTCGATTGAACAACACATCAAATCTGCCATACACGTCCCCACAGGTCAATCTAAGCACAAAAAAAGAATTTCTATTGGTTCCTAAAGTAAGCGAAAGCCATAAGAAAAACAGTTATGCAAGGAAATGCATGTATAAAATAGCTATTCAGGGTTTATAGGAGGCACTGCTTACCCAAAAAAACACCCAAACAGCATTTTTGCTGACCACAACAGAGTGGTGGAGAACAGAATTTCATTAATTGTTATTTACTGTACAATCTTTCTGATCCCAGCAGCCAAAAGAACTTTAACGGACAATAAAACCAGTGGTAAATGGGCACAATGTTAGCATTAGTCATGGTTTTGGATATGTTAGGTAAATATTGTAGTACCCAAACTTGTAAACTCATTCCCTGTAATTACTTGTTTCGTATGCAAAACTGTTTAATTACTCACAGGTGGTGCTCCACGTAGGCCCTGCTGCAAACAAAAAGCCTCCTCAAATTCCAAAATGTGTAGAACATGGGCACACTCCACATAATGCTTCTGCAGACAATCTTTTGAAGAAAACTTCTTTTATTTATGAGATCCCAGCAAACGTTTCGGGGACGTGCCCCTTCATCCAGTGCTACTTACAAACTGTGCAAACAAGACTTTTAAAGGGAGGTGAACTGCAAGCCCCACCTTCCTTAACCACACATTTGACATCATCAAGTTAATTAACATAGTGATAGAAAAAACTTCTTTTCATATATAAATATATTATAAAAAAAGGATCCGTAATACCTTAATAAGGTGATTTTTCAATACTATTGATAGTCCTTTGGTGCTCATAATCCATACAATCACGTGATCCCTTTGTGTTAAGACTGTAGATAAAAATATACAAAAGATTTTATATAAAAAAATATATTTATATATGAAAAGTAGTTTTTTCTATCACTATGTTAATTAACTTGATGATGTCAAATGTGTGGTTAAGGAAGGTGGGGCTTGCAGTTCACCTCCCTTTAAAAGTCTTGTTTGCACAGTTTGTAAGTAGCACTGGATGAAGGGGCACGTCCCCGAAACGTTTGCTGGGATCTCATAAATAAAAGAAGTTTTCTTCAAAAGATTGTCTGCAGAAGCATTATGTGGAGTGTGCCCATGTTCTACACATTTTGGAATTTGAGGAGGCTTTTTGTTTGCAGCAGGGCCTACGTGGAGCACCACCTGTGAGTAATTAAACAGTTTTGCATACGAAACAAGTAATTACAGGGAATGAGTTTACAAGTTTGGATACATTGATTTATGCTGCATGCCCATATCCCTGCCAGCTAAGATGTCGTTTTATGAGATCTCTACACTTACAAAAGAAAGGGCACAAACATACTCCTTTACGGAGGAGGAAAGAGACAATATGCTGAGGTCAGCGGTAACACAAACGCTCGATTTTAGAAGCATACAGAGTCCAGCTGATAAAAGACAACTATTAGAGGATTTAAGTAAAAGACACCTGACACTCAGTCTGCATAGTACAGCTCTAACAGAATATGCGAAAGTCCAACGTATACCGAGAGGTTTGAGAATAAAAAACCAACCAGCCTTATTGAAAGATAATGCAGAATATTTAGAAAAATGGCAATTAATTCTGAACAAGGCAAGTTTGGATCTTATTTTTCTCACCCTACAGTATCTACAACCTGAAATTGGCAAAACCATGAAAGAGATTGGTAAAGCACAGGAAGAGTTAAAAACCAGCTTGTCCCATGATGACTACGTCACCTTTAATGCAAAACTCACTGCGGGCATTGAGTCCTTACAACACAAATTACTGCAGTCTAAATTAAAGAAGTTCAGAAGGGATACTGAAGATTATTCCATGAGGCGTGTGTATACCTGGCATTTGGAGAGGAGACAGACACGGAATTGGTCCAAACGAGAGAGGAAGCCACGCGGAGCGGTAGCGGGTGACGTCACTTCCGGTTCTATGGAGAGCGACACGGATTCAGCAGAGGAGCAGCATCAAGGAAAAAGGAACCACGAGCAGTGGGACCAGACGCAAGGACAACGTGGGGAAGGTTTTTTAGGCGGAGGCCAGAGGGACATCCCGGCAGGTCCTGCTCCAGAGCGCAAAAAAGAATCAGAAGGGGGAGGAGGCGCGTCACTACACACCGCAACACCATTCAAGGAGAAAGCAGTGCGGACCAGGAGAAGGAATTGATATCTCCATGCATGCCAAACACACCAGAAAACCTCGTGGTAAATATATCTAACCTTATTCTTACTGACTGTCAGACTAGTGTTATTAACAAGGGGCTGGGCTTCGTACCAGCAGCTAAAGGTGATTTTGTACGATTTAAAATTGACTTCATACGCTTTATAAGAACTATCAGGTTGAAAATGCATTTTAAGGATGCAAAGGAAACAGAGCTAAGTTTACCTGTTGTAAAGAAAAGGAATACCTCATTTGATCCGGAGATTACCAGTGAAAATTTAAATGTGTTCACACAGATGGTTCTACAGGACACTGAAACACTTAATTGGAAATGTTTGTTGAGAAAATTATATAATCTGTCTAAAGAAGAGCATTTGGCACTCCAGGAGTTGAAAAGTAATACAGATGTGATTATAAAGAAGGCGGATAAAGGGGGAGCCATTGTTGTGATGAACAGATCAGATTATATGGAGGAGGCTATGAGGCAATTGAATGATGTAGTACATTATACAAAGTTGGAATATGATCCCACGAATATTATAAAAAAAGAAATTGATATGTATGTGAGGGAAACATTTGATAATGGCATAATTGATAAAAATGTACGTGACTTCTTGATTACAGAACATCCAATGGTGCCAGTTTTTTACCTCCTACCCAAGATACATAAAAATCTGTTTAAACCACCGGGACGCCCAATAGTATCAGGGGTAGAGTCATTACTACAACCGTTAAGTATATATTTGGATAAATATCTGCAACCATTGGTACAGGATATTAAATGTTGTCTTAGAGATACAACGGATTTTTTGAACGTAGTAAATGAAATATCAAACTTGGATACTTGTACCTTTTTGTGCACTGCAGATATTCAATCATTATATACTAGTATTCCACATAGTGAAGGCATAATGTACATTGAAGAGGCCTTGTATCAATATGGGTATGAATCTAGGTTGGTCATTTTTTTAGTGGAATTGCTGCGGATAGTATTAACAAAGAACTATTTCAGATTCGATAGTATATTCTTCTTACAGAAACAAGGCACAAGTATGGGTAGTAATGTCGCCCCAAGTTATGCAAACATCTTTGTCTCGTTTATTGAGGTCATGGTTTTTTTTTGAACAAACATATAGTCCATATATAAAAAACTATCATAGGTATGTGGATGATATTTTCTTTACTTGGCATGGGGACAAAAAGACATTGGAAGATATGAGTAAAATTATTAACACCTTGCATCCTACATTGAAATTCATGTTGACATTCCATGATGAGAGCATCAGCTTTTTGGATGTATTGGTATCCAAAAGTGATGGAATACTTAAAACTGATTTATTTCGTAAAGAAACAGATAGGAATAACCTGATGTTAAATTCCAGCTTTCACCCTAGAAGTGTAAGTAAAGGTCTTCCCTATAGTCAATTCTTGAGGGTGAGGAGGATTGTTTCTGATGACCGACTGTGTCACAAGAGAATGATGGAAATGGTACAGAGATTTGAGGATAGAGGGTACTCACGGGATTTTCTGGTCAAACAGATGCAGAAGGCGATGGGAGTAGAAAGGGTAAATCTTTTGGTGAGTACAGAGAACAAAAAGAAACGGAATACGGGGAAGAGATTACCATTCGTTAGTACGTACAATGCACACTCTGATAGAATAAAATCTATTGTATATAGACACTGGGGAATCCTAGAGAAGGATAGACACTATGGGACCCTATTTAGGGAGAAACCGTTGTTTTCATATAAAAGGGCTAGAAGCGTGGGAGATCAACTCACTAGGACAGATATAGGGGTGAGGTGTAGTCGCCAGCCCACATTTTTTGGTACACCACAAAAAGGTACATACCCCTGCTTAACATGTCAATGCTGTAGTAGCATTATAAAGGGCAATAAGTTTAACCACCCGTCTAAGGGGTATGAAATTGGTTTGAAAGATTTTGCCACATGTACAACTATGGGTGTGATATACATGATAAAATGTCCTTGTGGTAAAGCCTACGTTGGAAAGACAAAGAGACAGATTAGAGTACGTATTGGTGAACACAAAAGGTCGATTGATAACTGTGATTTGGATAGAAGGAAATATGTCACTCCGGTTAGTAGACATTTTAAAACCCATGGACATAACAGCAAACAACTGCGATGGTTGGTACTCCAGGTAGTTAATTTCTCTATGAGGGGCGGTAACCAAGACAAAATACTATTGCAACAAGAGGTTCTGTGGATAGAAAGATTGAACACACTAGCTCCCATGGGACTCAATGAGGATTTAAGTTATTCCTGTTTCTATTAGTGGGGGAATATGTTTGTGCCTGTTTTTGTAAAATTGAGATTTTTAGTGCATTTTTTGACTTTTTATATAAAATCTTTTGTATATTTTTATCTACAGTCTTAACACAAAGGGATCACGTGATTGTATGGATTATGAGCACCAAAGGACTATCAATAGTATTGAAAAATCACCTTATTAAGGATCCTTTTTTTATAATATATTTATATATGAAAAGAAGTTTTTTCTATCACTATGTTAATTAACTTGATGATGTCAAATGTGTGGTTAAGGAAGGTGGGGCTTGCAGTTCACCTCCCTTTAAAAGTCTTGTTTGCACAGTTTGTAAGTAGCACTGGATGAAGGGGCACGTCCCCGAAACGTTTGCTGGGATCTCATAAATAAAAGAAGTTTTCTTCAAAAGATTGTCTGCAGAAGCATTATGTGGAGTGTGCCCATGTTCTACACATTTTGAAATATTGTAGTACTAACATCTGATCCATCCGATTCCCATACATAAATAACCTTTTGCACAAAATACTCCTATGAAAAGGAATTTCTATGCCAACAGCCAGCAAGCACTTGAGTGCTAACATATGCTAATATTTAATGGACAAAGAAACAGGAGTGCATGGGTCTGTAATAGTCTTTTAAAAGTCTCCATTTGCAACAGTATTAAAAGCAGTATTTTGAAGTTCCTTATACAATCACAATATCCAGCAAAGCAATGCAATAACAAGGACACAAGCTAAAGCTGGAAATGGGGTTGTCCTGTTTGGCAAATGATAACAATGTACACATCGGATGGGCTAAAGCTGCACAGCTAGAGATATACGAGAATTAAACCACCACGGAACGAGAATATTTACTTTAAAGATTTAAAGGTGAAGCAGATGGGCAAATATCTTGAAATATGTTGTCTAGGTGTAATAATATTAGTTTAAAAAGTGACTTCATCTACAAAGATGACCAGCAGCAGAATGTCTGTAGGAAAGTAGGTCACGCCGTAACTGGAGAACCATTTGGCATGCCAAACAAACACATACATACATATTCCAATATACTTACACCCGCAGCACCCTTTCACCCATGCTGTGACAGCTAAACGCTCCTCACGCTGCTACAGTAACAAAACAGGCTTCACAGGTTAGTAGTATCACACTCCAGAAGCAATTTCCGGTCTTGCTCCTGATTCGGCGTGCGCGACGTCATTAAGTCAGTGACGTACCTTGACATACGTCTCAGCGTTCCCAATCACCTCTGAGTCTTTAGCGCGCGCTTGCAGGCGAACCAGCGTAGTACTTTCAGTAGCTCCAGATTCTGAAAATGGGTGGGACGCACCGCAGAGACACGCCCACTCTCGTTCCACCGTACGCACATGCTTTAATGTACGCCCCTTCCGCCGGCGTCCTGCTTAGTGCCAGTGTCACTTGGAGGAGACAAGATGGTACCACCGGTCCCAGTATCGCCCTTTATTAAGGTGAGACTATTGCTCCTACTGCTACGCGTTGTCTTTATCATGTGTGGGTTCTCTGCTTCGAGCTTACACCTGGGCCTGTATTGTGTGTATCGCTTTTGGATCTTGAAGGTGACACAATGGCTGCGGCCTGCTACGCAATGGGGGTAAATGTGTATCCTATGTAGTAACCAGGCTGCTCAAGATGTTCGCTTCCTTGTCAACAACTCGTACCTAGCAAGGGTCAATACCTTAATAAGAACTTAATATCGGCGCGGTTGTGTAAATGTCCTTTTAACATTTATTCCCCTGTTACTAAGCAAGTTAAAGATAATTGTATCATTTACATACAGCAATAGGCACCGCTGGCTGATTTACTTACTCATCACTTACCCATTGACACCAAGGTCACTACAAAGAGACTTGCTCTAAAACAAAATGAGAGACAAGTCATACAAGGTGCAAAGTTTGCTACTGGTCTAATTACCTATAGTATCCAATCAGCAGGAAACTTGCTATTATCTGTTTAAAAGCCGCTTATCTTATTAGTTATTATGGGTTACTGCACTTGGCAAACGGTATGCCTTTATTTATATGGGGGGATAAAATCTTTTTATTTATTTTTTATATAAGGGGTTTTGATCATATGGCCTTTTGTTTACATAACAATTTACAACACACTTCCATCTGAAGATAAATTGGCTGCAATCTCCAGTCGTATTGCATGTAACCACACATTTAATTAGTGAACAAGTGCCTCTCCATTCATGCATCCTTCTTTTGTCATTTCTGCTTTTATTTCTCATTTTATTTTTCCCTCCAAATACAGTTCGCCAGATATTCTGCATTACTGGTTGGAATGATTTATGGCAAGACAAGATATGGTAATGTTATTTCTAAACTATCTATTATATAGATGGAGAATACAAATAGCACCAGTTAAGTGTAAAATAGACATGTTTACTTTATGGGGATATTTAGTATTTATTTGGCTGCTTTTTGAGATTTAGATTTGTTGTTGCACTTATATGGTAGTTTAAAAAGGTGTATGTGGATTAGTGGTTATATATGTGTTAGCCTTATTATGGAAGAAATTCACATCCCAAACTTAAAAACGTAATGAATGAAATTGAGTGGAAGCATCTAACTCTAAATGTTCTACTCTTTCACTCTCTAATGTACACCAACCCTCTATCATTAAATTTACTAATCTACAACCTCATTGGTTGCACATTCCAGCAATTAGTTCAACACTAATTCCATATTTAAAAAATGCCCAAGCCCTCCGCTACTCGCCTCTCTTGATTCCTGGCATAGCTTCAAGAACAGGAAAGTTGCAATTAACATTAGACTTGCAGGAGAAATGTAAATAGTGCTTCAGCTTATCATTACTTCGGCAGCTTCCCAACTCCCCTATTCTTGAAGTTGTGTTGGTTGACACAGTTGAGTAGCTAGAGGCACCTTTCAAATGCAATACTAATTCTAGGCACCTCTTTATAGGTATTATTATGGTGTGTAGGGCCTTTATCAAGGATCTTTCAAATAAGGCAATAACAGCTGTTTTATAGTGGGGTTTACAGTATGTTGGTCAGAGGTCAAGTTCTCTTGTACCTTCCTGTGTACATATATCTGTGTCTTTTCTATGTATTCCAGACTATTTGAAACCAGTTGCTGAAGAAGAAAGGAAGGTAGAAGCTGAAGAAAAAAGACTGCGAGAGGAAGCAGAGCGAATTGCTAAGGAATTAGCAGCAGGTGAGTTATTTGGACTGTTAACAAAATTAGTTTATTTATTAACCACAATTCAAAATTGTTCAATGTTTGCTAAAATATAGAAGCCCTAGCAACCAGATAAAATAAATAAAAAGAATAGTTTAAGAAAAAAATTAGACATTTAGTATTTTTTTTTTTTAAAGTTGTTTTTATTAAAGATTTTCGTAAGCATGTCATACATCAATGGATCAGAAAAGTCCCAGTATCAGTCAACATAGTGAAGGAAGTATGCATGCCATATAGGATATGATACATTTAGAGAAAGAGAAAATAAACAGAAACATAAAACAAAGCTAGCATAACATTATATTTCCACGGTTTCGTATTACATATATATCAGTATTCCGAGATTGGACACAGATTCCCAGATCCAAAGAGACAGGTTAAGTCTATTTACCTGAAGTAAGACGACAGAAGCCTATTAGACATTTAGTATTTTAACAGTTAACAAACATAAAGCATAGGACTTTGATATTGCTTCCCATGTACATTTGTCCTGTGCAACTCAGGAACTTGTCCTCCCATTAGTTTGTGTATTGCGCCAAAACCTACCTGTCATTGCTTCTTGCATATTCAGTTACACTTATCACTCATTGCTATCAGGAGTGGTGACTGGCAAACAGGGACATTTTAACTACTGCAACAGTCAAAATATGTATGCCATAGTTTGGATATTGATGTCTCATGCAAATGCAAGTGATCCGAAATGTCTAATTTTGTAGCCTGCTTCCATTATGGTATCAGAATCTAATTCCAAGCTTGGGACTGAAGAGGTGCAAGCAAAAAAAGTTTTTGTATAAAATGACAGACCTGTAAAGCTTCAGCCTTATCTCTTTTTTTTTTCTAGCTAATGAAGATACCATTCTGAAATGAATTCCCATCCATTAAAGGACACTTTACCACCGTATTGTATTTCCTTGTTTATTGCTCCTGGGTTGCTTATGTAAAAGAAATTATGGTAATATAAACTTTCAAGAAAAATTGTGTGTGTGGTTTTTTTTTTTTATGGAAAAAAAATGGTTTTAATCATACTAAGATTTAGAAGATTAAATTATTTTGAATTTTTTTATATTAAAATGTTAATGTGACTGAATAGGTTAACCCACTGGTTTCCAGACTTTTGGACTAACTTCCTAGAAGGAATTCAAGGAAGGAGCCTAGCCTAAAGTCAAAATAGGGGAACAACAGGAATGAATGCTTTTATTGGCTGTTTTGGCTATACCTGTAGTTTTGTACATGGATTTATGGCGATATGAACTGTGGTGGTTATTGGGAAGGGATCTGGAAGACCTGGCATTCGTGATATGTTAGTACAGTACAGTTATATGTTCGTATGAATGACAATGATTGGAGGAAGGCAAAAATAATTATTTCCGAAAACTAGGTGGTACAGGTAGGGATGATGTAGCACCTTTTTTTGGGTGAGGGGAAGAAGATGGCTAGAAGTTAAGCAAAGATTTTAAATGGGTTGTTCACCTTCCAAACCTTTTTTTTTTTTTACTTCAATTGTTTTCAGATTGTTCATCAAAATTACAGACTTATTTTTTCAGTTGCTTTCTATTGTCTTAGTTTTGTTTTACCGTTTTTTTCAAAATTGAAGTATAAATTTTGATGTTCCTGTCTCTGGTGTGTCAGGCTGGCAGCTCAGTAATTCAGGTGCAGATTAATTGTTACTATTTGCTCCATTAGCTGATACATTTCTCAGCAGCATCGGTGGAATATTCACTCGCCTTCCTGGACAGTAGGATGTATCCGATTCTTCCCCACCTGGGGTCTCCACCTGACAGCAGAGTCACTGAGGTTCAGGTGGGGCATGGTCAGAGGCAAGTCTCCCGCTGCTATGTCTTCAGTGGTATCAATCCATATAGTCACTTATTTAAAGTGTACAAAAAAAAACACGGGTTGTGAGAGATATAAACGGAGCTCACCCTTCCTTGTGGCGTCTCGGCCGCAGCTCTCGCGATACTCCGGCAACTCCAAGCCGGCGTCTACAAGGCAGATTCTGTGTATCGCTAGTCAGCGCTGGCCCGTCCACATCAAGACTCGCCACACTTATTCTTTGAAAAAAGCGGCTTTTATTCGACTTGCATAAGTGATAACAGGCAGTGGGTAAGTGGTGCGAACTAACGCGTTTCGTGCCCACTCTATTGGCACTTCATCAGAGTTCTCTCTCTGATGAAGTGCCAATAGAGAGGGCACGAAACGCGTTAGTTCGCACCACTTACCCACTGCCTGTTATCACTTATGCAAGTCGAATAAAAGCCGCTTTTTTCAAAGAATAAGTATGGCGAGTCTTGATGTGGACGGGCCAGCGCTGACTAGCGATACACAGAATCTACTTTGTTAAAGTGCCTGTGAAACTGGACTTCCCCATTTTGCCAGAGCCTTCATGAATGAAGTAAATGCAGGACAAAACAAGTATAACCCTTGTAATAAACTTTTAATCTGCAGGGAAAAATGTCAACTATTGTGTTATTGCTTAGATGTCTCCTAGTACTGTTGCACCAAATAGTATATCCTCTGATAGCCTTTGGTCTATTTGTTTAATGTTATGTGTTGCCAGTCCACATTCCAAGCTATTTGACCCCCAATCTGAGAGCAAACAAAGCCAGGACCCTCTGTAATACAATACACATAGTGGGCCCCAGGTCCCCTTGCCCTGTGCATTGTCTAGAACCTATACTTCACCAAATGGCACCCCAGTATTAGCTGTGATTGGCACAATTCAGGGCTGGTTAGGTCTCTGTAATGGCCCACCCAGAATGTAATGTAATTGGCCCCTCTTGAAGAAGCCTTTGTGGTTGGCAGAAATAATCAAACCCTGTTCTGCATTTATTTACTATGCCCACCTCCTCTCATGGCTTTGTGCTGTTACATCCCCCACTGTTACAATCACATATTTCTCTGCTGCCCATTAGTGTTGCCACCCGGCCGGTATTTTACTGGCCTAGCCGGTAAAACACCAGCCGGGGCCGGTATTACAAATTTACTGGCAGTGTAGCTGCCGGTAAATTTGTAATACACTTAAAAAAAGCCCATGCCCTGCCCCCAGCCTGCTCCAAACGTACCTTTTTTCCTGGGCTTCTTGCCAAATTTGTGTGTTTGGCTCCGCCCCCTTTGACGTCACGATCCAACCAGCCAATAGCGTGCCCGGTCCCCTTTATCGTCACAGCCCCGCCCCTTTAAGACCGCCCATCCAACTGCCGGTAAAGGTTATTTTAAAAGGTGGCAACCCTACTGCCCATAGCTGTGTGAGACAAGTAACATTCACATGGGGGGAGAGAAACATTTAAAGGAACAGTAACACCAAAAAATCAAAGTGTTTTAAAATAATGAAAAATGTACTGTTGCCCTGCACTGGTAAAACTAATCTATTTGCTTAGGAAACACTACTATAGTTAATACAAACAAGCTGCTGTGTAGCAATGGCTGAAATTGAAAAAAGGGCTATATGGCACAGGTTAAATAGTAGATAACACCTTTATGTTCTACAGAGCTTATCTGCTGTGTAACCTGAGCCTTTTCTCCTTTGAATGGCTGCCCCCATTGCTACACAGCAGCTTGTTTACATAAACAATAGTAGTGTTTCTTAAGCAAACACAGCAGTTTTACCAGTGGAGGGCAACATTGCATTATATTTGTATTACTTTAAAACACTTGTATTTTTTGATGTTACTGTTCCTTAGTTATGTATTAAAATTACTCCTCTAAAAATTAGAGTGCAAAAGATATGGCATGACTCTAAAGGAAATTGGAGACCACCAACACATACAGCCCTGAGGGTATTGCACCTAATTAAACTTACTTATGGCTGAAATTTATGTTGCTATTCCTTCAGACAGATTTGGGGGTAATTATTTGAGCTGCAGATGCTGACAATTAGCTTAGGTGCTTTAGATCATCAGTGCTCAGCCGACTTGGGGAGAATTCAGCATAAAAAATAAATTGGTGTTACTGTTCCTTTAATGTCCTTGAAAATGAGAACATAGTGTCTTTTAAAAAAAAAATTATCCTATTATTTTAAAGATGTAACATCAGATATCCCAAGCAATGTGTATGCTATTACTTGTCCTTGTTTAAGCTTAGTGAATAGATTAAACATTACGTATCCCAAATAGTGTCACTGCTAAGCACTAAACAAGTGCTGTATATACTCAAACTGGGCTCTAATACAGAACTTAAAAGGATATAACACAAAACAATTTCAATAAATATCTTCATTATCAAGATTTCTCTGAATGATACTTTCTCCAAAATGACAAACAGCTGCAGGGGTCCACTGGGGTTCTGACTGATACACACTCTCTCTCTCTGACCCTGTGCATGTGTCAGATTTAGCTGGCCCTAAAAAAGACACTTCTACTGTATGTGTCCCGAGTGTGTGTGATTTAGCTGGCCCTAAAAAAGATACTGCTATGTGTCCGAGTAACTTTTACCAACACCACTTGAGCATTAGCAGAGGGAGAATTTTGTATTTGCGGAGACTATTTGAAGACATTTTCAACATGGACTCTTTCATAGTATTCTAGGGCCAATGTCTTGTATAATACCAAGGATTACAAATTCAATCCAGAGTAGAGGAAAAAGAATTTGCTTGCCTGTCTGCAGCTGCACAGAAACAAAGAATAAGGAGTCAGACAGCATATGATGAACCCTGTGTGTACAGGTATGGGATCAGTTATCTGGAAACCCATTATCCAGAAAGTTCCAAATTACAGAATTGCTCACATAGACTTTTTTAATGAATTCCTTTCTCTCTGTAGTAATAAAATGGTACCTAGTATTTGATCTAACTAACAAACGAAGATATAATTAATCCTTATTGGAAGAAAAAACTGTCTATTGGGTTTATTTAATGCTTAAATGATTTTCTAGTAGAATTTAGGTATGAAGATCCTAATTACAGAAAGATCCATTATCCCAGGTCCCAAACATTCTGGATAACAGGTGCCACACTTGTATTTAAATATTCTTAGGTGATGGTTAATATTTGCAGTAAGGAACTACAATAGATGATAGATATAGATATTGTCTTTACATATCCTTTAAATTGGTAACTGGCTATAATAATAAGATTGTAATTTAAGGACATGGAAAGGCTGCACTGTTAGGTCACTAAGCTCTCCTGGCTGGTAGCCTTCTCTTGGCAGATTTGCACACTTCTTCTTTGATTGATTAAATCAGGAACAGGTATGGGGCCTGTTATCCAGAATGCTCAGGACCTGGAGCTTTCCGAATAATTAATCTTTACATAATTTGATTCTTCATACTTTAAGTCTACTAGAAAATAATTGAATATCTAAATCTGGAACAAGTACGCACTATTTCATTATTACAGAGAAAAAGAAAATGGGTTTTAAACATTTAAATTATTTAGATAAAATTGAGGCAATGGGAGATGGTCTTCCTGTAATTTGGAGCTTTCTGGATAACAGGTTTCCAGATAACAGATCCCATACCTGTACTCAGAAGAAGGAGGAAAACAAAGCAACTTCTGAAGGAGATGGCAGCTTTATCTGGCTGTGGGCTTGACCCTACAGCTAATGGCTACTGTTAACGTAGGAAAACTATGAAAGCAATTCCAGTTCTGATCAGTCAGTCAAATTCAAATCAGCTCTCCAACAGAGTTCACAGAAATATTAAGAGAACACCAACCTGCTCAGGTCGCCCAAACAAGCAACAGAGAGAGGAAGTCCTGAAATCATTGACCTAATTTGCTGATGTATTACAATTGCACAATTACAAGTACCCATGTTCATTAATAAGAACTCATTACATATTGCTTCATTACATATTGCTTCAAAATAAAAATACCCTATCCTTATGTCGATCTGAAACCCAAAACTGTTCTTTGGAATTGGAATAGGGGTGATTGCCCAAGGCCATGTTAAGCATCACATTTATGTCGAAGAGTGGGGCAGAGCGTATATAACAGGGCAATAAGGCACAAGACGGCATAGGTAGCACTTTATGTCAGCCTGCAACCCTTTTGGTGCAAGTGGTAGCAAAAGTCTATTGGCAGTTACACCTGTTTGCATCCCGCTAAACGCAGATCTCATGTTAAAAGGATGGGCTACCTTAAAGTTAACTTTTAGTATGCTTTAGAATGGCCAATTCTAAGCAAATTTTTAATTGGTCTTCATTCTTTAGTTTTCATAGTTTTTAAATGATTTGCCTTCTGACTCTTTCCAGCTTTCGAATGGGGGGTCACTGACCCCATCTAAAAAACAAATGCTCTGTAAGGCTACACATCTATTGTTACTTCTCCTAGCTATTACCTCTCTATTTATTCAGGCCCTCTCCCATTCATATTCCAATCTCTTATTGAAATCAGTGTATGGTTGCTAGGGTTATTTAGACCCTAGCAACCAGATCGATGAAATTACAATCTGGAGAACTGCTGAATAAAAAGCTAAATAACTCAATAACCACAAATTTAAAAAAAAAATGAAAACCAATTGCAAATTTTCTTGTTAATTGTGCACAACCCCTTCAACGGCCCAGAGACATCTTCTTTGTGATTAAAGGACATATGGTTATTCCACCTAATGGCAGGTAGTGCATTGCTAATTTTAGAACAGCCATCATGTCTTGTGACCTCCAGAGATCCCTACATGTTCCTCCAGATTACTGAACAAGTACTTCAAAACCAGTAAATATTTATATATGAAGAGTTCCATGACTTTTATAAAAGTGTCTGACCTGTGACTTCATTAATCTCAGTGTTTTTAAAGGACATAGAAAGTATTGACTAGAGTCTAAAATTTTCATATGGCACATATTAAAGCGAGAGGGACCTCCAGTGACAAAAATAGGCAATACATTAAACTCCGACACATTTCTCTATACTCATGCAATTAAAAGTAACATTTATCATATCATATTAAAATGTACATCGATGACCCCACATAAAGCCTGATGTCCTTCATGTAGGTGTTTGTCTCTGGTACATATACAGGAGCTAAGTAAAGGACTGTCTTTTTCTGAAAGTAGGAATTTTGACATTTTTGAAACAATCTATAATTGTTTATATATTAATAATAATTTATTAGAAAAACTGTTTTAAAAAAAAAATTGCACTAAGAGAGAGAAATTATATTTTGGACTGCCCGAATGGGGATAAGAGGGAGGTATTACAAGGTATAAATATTTCTAGATTTAAAAATCACAGCGAGTTCTACCCTACTCAGTTTAGAGGGCCTCTGGTAGATAGACAACAAAGGGTTGAGGAAGCATTATGTCAATTACACTCGGAGATTCCTGTGGCACAGACGGCCTCTATTTTGACTAGGGTAGAATGGGCTGCATTAAAGGAACTCCAGAGGGAAAATACCATATTAATAAAAAATTCTGACAAAGGTGGTTTGGTAGTTCTGCTGGATTCAAATATCTATAAAAATGTTTGAGACAATTGGGTGGCCCGGAGTCATATTTACCACTAAAGAAAGATCCTACTAAGCATTTCCTTAGTGAACTGGTCACACTCATAGATGTAGTTTTGGAAAAATGTTTCCTTATACTTGAGTTCCCAGTTATTCACACTTTTTACCATTTGCATAAGGTGCATTAGGAACAGAGGCCACCTATAGGGAGACTTATCATATCTGGCACACCTTTCTTAATGGGAAAACCTTTGGCACTAAGGTTAGGTAGATACAGTATGTGAGAGATACTGCAGATGTGCTTTTGAAACTTAAGGATATTGATTGGAGAAGGGAATACGGCTGAGCCACATTGGATGTGACCTCACTATATTCTTCAATACCCCATCAAAAAGGCTTAGAACATGATAAACTATCTTCTTAATAAATATAGTGATTATTCAGAAGAACTTAAGGCCTTTCTCCTTTTGGCTATAAAGTACTTATTGGAACATAACTATTTTGTATTTGATGCACAATTTTACCTGCAGAGATGTGGGACGGCAATGGTAGCTAAATTTGCTCCCTCGTCTGCCAACTTTTTTTACTCATTTTTGTGTTGGGTGAATCTGTGCCGAAATTCGCAAAACGGCGAAAATTTGACAATTATTATAAGCGTGACTATTTGGACCAAATGCATTAAAGTGAATGGGCATCCAAACAATTTTGATGTGCGATGAGGTGATTATGCAATGGTTTTCTTGCTCAATTATGATTAGTTTTAACTTATGGGAGGGTTTTGTTTGAATATATATATAGAGAGAGAGAGAGGCATGTGTTTGTCTCTTGAATTGCTTATGACTAAGTGCTGGGTAAAACACCTTAGGCTTTATGTGCGGTCTTGATGTACATTTTAATATTATGTACATTTTAATATGATGTAATAAATTTTACTTTGAATTGCATCGTTACAAAGAAATATAAAGAAATATGTTGGCGTTTAATCTAAATCAGTGCTGTGCAACTTCTGTGGTACAGAGGGCTGGAATTTTTCTGGTGTACATGGTGGAGAGCCGATAATGGAAGCCAGGGTTGACCACACCCACTTTAAACCACACCCATGTTACCACAAGAACTTTTAAGGCTATATTCACATAAATGGTGGTAGCACACCATAAAACCAAATGGTTGGTGCTCACTGAAGGGATATCAATCATATGTGAAACAAGTTTATTAAATCATATAAAGACATACCCTTAAACCCATATGCCTCATCCTTCCCTGTGGATAACACCTTGGGGACCCCCTAAATGCTAACAAACATTAAACACCATTCACACGATTAAACACCTTGGGGACCCCCTAACAAGTATTTCCAAATGCTAACAAACCCCCATCAGGTTCACTTCCCGCAGGCAGAGTATGGCACACATACAGAATATAGCACACACAGGCAGCATAGGACAGGTAGAGTATGGCTCACACAGGGAGCATAGGGCAGGCAGAGTATGGAACACAGGGAGCATAGGGAAGGAAGAGTATGTAACACACAAGTAACATAGGGCAGATAGAGTATGACACACACAGGTAGCATAGGGCAGGCAGAGTATGGAACACACAGGGAGCATAGGGAATTGTAACGATGATAGCTTACCTTGGTGGTCCAGTGGCTCTCCCTGGTGGTCTAGTGGCCGACAGGGACGCCGCCGTGCCTTCAGTGGGGACGCCCACCACATGCTTCCTTTCTCCTTCAGCGCCGGTTCTCCTATAGTGCACGCGGCCGCGCGCATTCGGGTTTACACGCCGGCGTAATGACATCATTGGCCAATGGTGCAAAATTTAAAGGGGCTTTGAATGAAAAATCATTGCCCATTGTTAGGTTCTATATGGTAGTTCCTAGGTGCTTATTCTACATGAATCCTGTCTTGATCTTATGGTTTTGACCTTGCCTGTTGCCTGACTATCCTGAACTCTGTATCCTGACCCTAGTCTGTCTGTTTATTCTGAACTCTCCAATTTGACCATTGCCTGCCTGTTCATTCTGACCTCTTCAAGCTGACCCTTGCCTGTCTGCTATTCTATGCTCTCCAATCCTGATCCTAGCTTGTCTGACTATTCCTTGAACTATTGCCTGTACCGACCTGGCCTGTCTGACTATTCTCTACTCAGCTTGTGCTGACCCGGTCTGCCCCTCCATGTTATATTGTCTGGCCTGTCTTCCAAGCTGTGGCCTTTCATTCAGTATCCTTGGTGAATTGATCGTGCCCGTTTGCTCGTCCAGAACCTTTTGCTCCTCTCTTAGTAAGAACGGACGGCATCCAATAAGCCGAGGTCTCCACCTGAGGTGAAAGGCGGCTGTTAAAGGCAGAAGCAAGAGCTGAGACCAGTCCTTTCATCCAGTATCCTTGTTGAAACGATTGTGCCCCTTTGCTCGTCCAGAACCTTTTGCTTTGCTCCTCTCTTAGTAAGACCAGGTGGCATCCAATTAGCCGAGGGCTCCACCCGAGGGGAAAGGCAGCTGTTAAAGGCAGAAGCAAGAGCTGAGACCAGGGAGTGTAGCACCGGTTCTGCATTTAGGGTGCTGAACGTGACAGTACAACAGGGCCATGAGACAGAAGAAAATGGAAGAAGCTTCTGCTATTCTACAAACCTCTGAGCTGTTTTACTCAACCCTCCTCCTGCGCCTATATGAAAACAGGAAAAACAGGACTATATATACTATATATAGGAAAACAGGACTATATAATTCAAGGTCTGCGATCTCTCTCCGAAAGGCTTGATACAGTTCAGCAGTTCTTTACTGTGATTCCTGAGGGGTCTTCCCCGTCGTCTACTCCGGGTAATAGAGGTTCTTCCCATGACCCCAAAATCCTCTTTCCAGAGGGGGGGAATAGGGGATAGGAGTACATTTTTTGTTTTTCAATAGGCATGTGGGTTATACCTTAGTTTTTTTACTCACAATTTCCCTACTGGAGAGGATGAAGGGTTCGTTATGACCTTACTACAAGGTGACCCACAAGTCTGGCCACTAAGATTACCCCCCTCTGACCCTGCCCGTCTTTCCCTAGAAGTATTTTTTACTACCATGGCCATGTTATACGATGACCCGGATCATGCTTACTCTGCCGATTCCGCAATTCGTAAACTCCATCAAGGGAAAAGAGTAATTGAGGAGTATTGTACCGAATTCCGCCACTGCTCAGTGGAGACAGGGTGGAATGATACAGCTCTTCGTAGCCAATTCCAGATGGGGCTTTCTATCTCTGTCAAAGACAGCCTGGTTAATTACCCTCCTTCATCCACTTTGGATGACCTTATGAAGTAAGCCATCCAAATTGATAGAGGCAAAAAGAAAGGTGGGCTGAGGGGGGGGACATACTTCCCTATTATATGTGATAATGACGAATCATCAACTCCCTCGTTTCCTAGCCCTCAGGGGGAACCCAATTGGGGGCTAAAAGCTTGTCCCCTGAGGAAAGGGCCCAAAGGCGATCCCTGGGTTTGTGCATATATTGTGGGGCTAAGGTTCATTTCCTTAAATATTGTCCCAAGAGGCCAGGAAAACCTAAATAGAGAAGGGAAGCTCCATTTGGGTAGAGAGAGATTTCCTCTCCTCAATTCCCCTCAAAAAACTTAATACCTGTCGTTTCGTCCTGGTCTGGGGGTTCAGTTCGGCCTTGGTGGATTCTGGGGCTGGGGGGAATTTCTTAGATGCTGCCTTTGCAGAAAGGTATAATATTCCCCTTATACCTCCTATGAGGATTTCAGCAATTGAAATGGTTCTCTTTCCTCCAACTAACACCAGTAACATCCCGGAAGTATCCATCATAGTTAACAATTCCACAATCACCCCCTCTCCCCAGCCCCGGTGCCTTGGGGTTAGCCCTGTCATTCACTCCTCGTATCCAGTCACTTATGAAATCATGTCACTTCCACCTAAGGAACATATCCAAAATACAATCATTTATCACCCAAGATGCTGCCAAAATTCTTATTCACTCTCTCATCATATCGCGTCTAGACTACTGTAACTCTCTTTTAATTGGCCTTCCCCTCCAGAGACTGTCACCTCTCCAGTCCATAATGAACACTGCTGAGAGGCTCATATACCTCAGCAACCGCTCCTCCTCTGCCTCGCCATTCTGTCAATCCCTGCACTGGCTTCCGTTACCTTTCAGAATCAAATTCAAATTAATGACACTGACTTTCAAAGCACTTCATAACTCTGCCCCACCCTACATCTCTGAACTCATCTCTATATACTCACCCAATCGCTTACTACGCTCCTCTACTGACCTGCTACTCAACTCTTCTCTCATTACCTCCTCACATGCTCGCATTCAAGACTTTGCAAGGGCTGCACCCCTCCACTGGAACTCTCTCCCACGGTCTGTCCGAGTTTCTCCCAACCTTTCTGCTTTCAAGAAATCTCTGAAAATGCACTTCTTTTCTAGAGGAATTACGCGTTTTGTGCCTTCTGGGCACTTAATCATAAGCCTATGATTAAGTGCCCAGAAGGCACAAAACGCGTAAGGCCTCTCCCTGAGATGTTCCTTTTTGTATAAATAAAACTTTTTTACTTGCATCTACTTTTGGAGTGAAGTCCAGTTTTGTGCCAGTCTACTACTGAAATCTACTCCTCTATTGTATACACTGAAGAAAAAGAGTGGATTTAGCCTATTTGACTTTTCTGTATCTGATACAACCATACTGGTACCATTATTTAAAGGAGCTACACTCTCAACCCGCATCTTACTATTAATATACTTAAAAAACTTTTTGGGGTTAGTCTTAGCCTCAGCTGCAATGTGCTCCTTATTTCCTATCTTTGCCTTTCGAATTACTGTTTTACAACATTTATTATAGTGTTTATATTCATTAAATGCAGCTTCTGTCCCCACATAGTTTTTAAATGCCTTTCTCTTCTTTAACTTCTTTACTTCTATATTAAGCCACATAGGGAGATTCTTAGTGATTCTAACATTTACTCCTTAAGGGAATAAATTGAGAACAGTAACATTTCTGTTCTGTGTTTTTAGCTGAAAACATAAGGCTCCAATCTATGTTCTGAAGGGCAGCCCTCAAGGCACTAAAATTAGCTTTTCTGGAATTCAGGGTTTTTGTTGCTCCAGTGTATATTAGTTTTTTGCACCAGACATTAAATGAGATCATATTATGGTCACTATTACCCAGGGGTTAATTGCTTACACATTTGCTATACTTTCTGGGTCATTAGAGATCACTAGATCCAGTATAGCATTTTTCTGCTTGGCTCCTCAACAACCTGTGCCATAAAATTGTCATATAACATGTTCATAAACGTGTTTCCATTAACTTTCCTGGCAATACTGTTGCACCAGTCAATATCTGGTTAATTAAAATCCCCCATTATCATTACTTTCCCCAAATATCAGCTTTTTCGATTTGCATCAGGAGCTTAGCCTCCTCCTCATTACTTACAATAGGGGGTCTATAACATACTCCTACAATTAATGTGCTGGACTGTTTACAATTGGTGAAGAGCTCCACCCATAAGACTTCAGCCCCCTAGTTTTTTAACTTTACCTCCTCCTTTATATTAGCTTTTAAATCCTAAAAAACAGACATACCCCTCCTATTTTTCAATTGCCTCTGTCCCTCCAAAACAAAGCAAAGCCACTGATATTAACTGCCCAGTCATGCGACTAATTTATCTATGTTTCGGCCACAGCAATCACATTATATTTTCCCTCCAGCACCAGCACGTCTCCCATTTTACCAGTCAGACTCCTGTTATTATTATTATTATCCCTGTCATTAGTCCACACTGCTATTTTAATTTTTTGCAAGAGACTTCTGGGAGACAAATAGCAAAGATGGCAGTACTGCTTTGGAAAGTTTGGAAAAAATAAGCAAATTAAATTCACTGAGAGGTGCCTAACAAGCTTCCTACCCCTAGTTCAAGCCCTGTTGCTAACTAAAAGTAGACTAGTTTCTCCTGTTAAAATACAGTATTAGTTTAGCATACATTCAAGCTATGAAAACCACCACATATATATTTTAGCATGGTGGTATTTTACAATGCAAAATACCCCTTCCTCAAGTGCATAAATCAAATGAACGAACACAATAAATAAATATACCAACTATGAGAAATCTGTGTGTCATTGAGCTAAATTTAAATACCAAATACAAATTTCAGTGATAAGAAAACCATGCTCAAGTACACAAGAACTTTTGTAGACAAATGTAACTGCCACACATAATTACAATGTAAAATAAATAAGAAAAAGAGGTACATTTTACACTTTTTGTTGGACTTATTTTTGACATTCCCTGGGAGACACTTTTGGTACTTCGAGGGGATGAAAAAAACAAAAATAAAATTTTACATAATGATTAAGAAACACATTTATCTCTTTCTGTACTGAGTCTTGAAACAAAGTATCAAAAGTTAGGCATCCTTCTTCACAGCATAAATCAGGCACATAAATCAAATAACTCACAAAGTGGAATTAAATCACTTTATTCACTTGGATTTTTTGGACAGTGAAAGCTCACCCTTCCATAAAAATGCCTAGCAGTGGAATATGAGCCTCACCAGAGTACAGAGTAGAAAGCAACAGACACATACTGCTTTCTGCAAAGTTACAAATAACGTGAACATTTGCAATTAATGTATATTGTAATGTTTATTATAAGGACAAACTAGGGCTGTAACTACAGAGGAAAAAGACGGGAGGGGGGGGCAGGAGGTATATGGGCCCCATAAGGCCCTAATTCATATACAATATCAATAAATATTGGTAAAACAGGTTAACCCCTAGACATTTTGAGGGCCTGCAAAGTGATTTGTTGTGGGGCCCAGTAATATCTAGTACACCACTGGGACATACTATTTTATAAGGCTAAAGTGAATTTGGCTTTACTGATGCATGCATTATTTGTATATGCCAAGCATGTTACAGTTCATGGTTGTTAAGAAGAAAAATCGGCTATACGCAGCTCTTTCCTCCATGCACAGGGAGCGAGAATTATCTCCGTGGAGCAAAACATGTTGAGCACAACAGATAATTAGTAAATCCAGAAAATGGACTGAAGCATAGAAAGGTTGTTCGCGATACTAGGATGTTTGCATTCATTGAGCCGCCGTACAGCTCTGTTACCCGGAAGCGTCATTGATAGTGTAGCTTTCGGCTCTCTGTTTTAAGGTGGCCATACACGGGCCGATAAAAGCTGCCGACAGACCGAGTCGGCAGCTTATTGGCCCGTGTATGGGGGCCCCCGACGGGCTTCCCCGATCGAGATCTGGCCGAAAGTCGGCCAGATCTCGATCGGATGGGATTAAAAATCCCGTCGGATCGCGGCCGCATCTGTTCGTTGATGCGGTCCCGCGATCCGACCGCCCGTTTGGCGAACGCTAGGATCCGATCGTTGGGCCCTAGGGCCCACGATCGGATCAGCCCGATATTGCCCACCTCAAGGTGGGCATATCGGAGGGAGATCCGCTCGTTTGGCGACATCGCCAAACGAGCGGATCTATCCGTGTATGGCCACCTTTATAGATGCTGTGGTTCCGACCACATCGAGACAGTAAAAATGAAGGTCAGTTCTTCGGTGCTGGCATCTTGCTGCCTTCTGATTCAAGTCTTTGGATTGGTGCTTTTTATCCGTGGCTTTTTTCCTGCGCCGGTGCGGTCTCAGTCACGTAAGAGCACCAGCACTGATACCACACCAGAGCCAGCGACAAGTGGTGAGTAACAAACACCGGCACCCCTTCATCCATGACTTATAGCACCTTTTCCTCTATTGCATTTTTTGCTACTAGCTAGCACAAACATGGGGGCAGGGGCTGGTTCCTGAATGGAATGTGGTTGTGCGGATTGTTGGCTGTGTAGTGCTGCATTTTTGAATGCCTTTACTTCCATTATGTTATTTCTCCCTACCTATTACTGGTATAAGACATGTTATTCAGAATGCTCGGGAACTTGGGTTTCCTGGAAAAGGAGTCTTTACGTAATGTATTCATTAAATTATAGATTTGCTTTTCCTACAATAAGAATTAATTATATATTGGCTGAGATCAAGCGCAAGGAACTGTTTTATTATTACAGAGGGAAAAAGAAATGATTAGTTTGTGAATTATTTATTATTTGTCTGTGGGAGATGGCCTTCTCAAAATGTGCAGTTTTCTTGATAATGGGTTTCCGGATAATAGATCCCATATAATGATGTGATTGGGCTTGTGGCACTTTAAGTTCATTCTTATCCAGAAAGGGCTGTAATAGTGCTAGGGTTTCAGTCTAGTGACATGCGACTAACGTAACTAGAGGGGGGCAAGCCCTGGTGTGTGACACCCGCTCACACCCCCTGCTCCCCGGGTAGTTCCGCCACTGCGACTAGTTTTGAACCCATAGCTTATTATTTTAGAGGAAGATGCCACCTTTCAGGCCCATGATCTCTGGAAAAAAGTGTCTCCATGCAGAGACCCTGCCTGGAACTATATGTTCTACAATGTGCCCATTTTTTGGCTTACCCGCCCGGTGATTAGGGTTGCCATCTGGCTGGTATTTTACTGGCCTGGCCGATAAAAATTATGGTTGATCCCAATGTTATTAATAGGGAAAGAAGATAAATATATAGGCCGGTTATTTTTTTTCCGGGAAAAGGTGGCAACCCTACCGGTGATTCTCTGTACAGGAGCTGCGTTTGTGTTAAAAGAAAGGTAGTAGCCCAAAGGACAAGTCTCAACTTATAGTCTTTCAGTTGCTAAACATTTTACTAAATTATCTTTCTAGAAATGGCCTAACACTCTTATAACAAGCTGAGCGAGCATGACAAAATACAATGTTAAATTAGCAGCAGATATGTAGGCATCTACTAGAAACAAGAAGCATGTAGAGATAAATGAGTTAAAATATCAAACATATGTTTTTGTAGCCATTTCATAGTGCATTTAGTATACCCTGCTACACTTTAGTCAAGGAATAGAACTGAAACTGCCTTTACATGAGTGCTTTTTTTAACTGGAAACCTTTGTTCACAAGGGCATTAACATTTGGGAAAAGAATTGAAAGAAAATATAAAAATTACCTGCTGTCTAAACTTTGCATCATTGACTTCATGGTTTGGCACTTAGGCTATAAAATATTCAATAAACAATCCTTTCATTTTGAGGTAAACGGATGGCAGATCAAAGCTCAGCACCTTTGAAAAAGATTAGCTGCATATGTGTTATTGCATTTGGTTATACCCTATGTATGTATGTGTGTGTGTGTATATATATATATATATATATATATATATATATATATATATATATATATATATTGTATTTCGCTGTGCCTTTTTGTGGTACTGGTTGTGAATTTTAAAACAATGTAGCAGGTTAGTTCTTCAGCCAGTTATTTTTGGGGTTATATACCATTTAGCATCTTACATTTTCTTCTGAAGTAGTATCTAATGAAAATAATATGAGGAAAAACTGCTGAAATCTGGCAAGCAAGGCAAAACAACTAACCCTACTAGTTAAAACAACATGCATTCAAATTCTGTACATAATACTTAATATACAGGATGCTTCCTGCTGCAGTGAAGACTGTACTAAATGTTTAATGTATTTTTATGTGTATGAATGTAAAATAAGTATATGTAACATGTATTCATTTGTAGGGGCATCCTCCAACTGGACAACACTTCCTCCTCCTCTCTTCAAGAAAGTTGTCATCCTCCTAATTGATGCTATAAGACAGGACTTTGTGTATGGCCCAAAGGGGAAGGAACATATGCCTTACCTTACACAACTTCTGGAAAAAGGAACAACACATAGCTTCATAGCAAAAGCCACAGCACCAACTGTCACTATGCCTCGTATCAAGGTACCAGAGAAAACATTTACATCTTGTTTATATATTAGACTTATAGTTCCTGTCATGTCAAGCACTAATGTCAAGAACATCAGTTGGTACCCACTTAATTTAAAATCAATCACGTATTACTATGCTAATGATTAGGGATTCAGCGAATCCACTATTTTAGGTTCGGCCGAACCCCCAAATCCTTTGCAAGGGTTTGGCCGAATACCTAACCGAATCCTAATTTGCATATGCAAATTAGGGGTGGAAAGGGGAAGACATTTTTTACTTCCTTGTTTTGTGACAAAATGTCACATGATTTCCCTCTGCACCCCTAATTTGCATATGCAAATTCGGATTCCATTCAGCCGGGCAGAAGGATTCGGCTGAATCCGAATCCTGCTGAAAAAGGCAGAATCCCGAAACGAATCCTGTATTCGGTGCATCCCTACTAATGATAGATAAATGCAATTTATGTCTATGGTGTTCTTAAATTGCTCTGCATTTATGTAGTATAGATAAAAACAGTAATTTGATATTTTCATTAAGAAATTTGACATTTTCTTACTTTTTTTCCAGGCCCTAATGACAGGCAGCATCCCAGGATTCATTGATGTTGTAATGAATCTAAATTCATATGAATTACTAGATGACAATGTGATATGGCAAGCAAAGCAAGCTGGAAAACGTATAGTATTTTATGGAGATGATACTTGGATAAGACTTTTTCCTAAACATTTTGCTGAATATGATGGAACAACATAATTTTTTGTTTCTGATTATACAGAGGTATGAGATAGATATGTGTGTGTGTGTGTGTTCACTTCCAGTGAATAACTCTCACGCAAAAGGGGCTTAGCATTCCAAGGATTAGTAAAATGGAAGTACATTTGAAGTCAATGCACATTTCCTGATCCCCTTTTCATTGATATCTGTGCAAGTATATATATTGTCAAAACCAGGTTTTTTTTTGGTTACAAAGTTATAATCATAAAATTGTAAAGCCACCAAAGTCCTAACTATTTACTCCCATTGATGGATAATGCATCAGTCTATGTGGATCTACACAGTGGATTTTGGCTCAAAAATGCTAACTTTTGTGTTTCCATGCCAAAATCTGTTCACTGTAGCTTCACACAGGCAGACACCATTTCTATCAATGGGGTTGTACAAGGGAGCAGATGACAGTAGACAGTAGTTCCTCCGCCTGCTAAGGAAATTGGATGATCCACTCTGTGTGTCACTGCCCTTATACAGTCATTTTTCTTTGCTTAAGTCAGATCCCCTGCCATCCAGTCTCCATTCCCCTTTCAAAATAGATTATAGCCTCAGCTTAATTTCTGAACTAACTATTACTAATTTGGGTACCCTGCATCTAGGAAGTCTCCCAGTGTTCAAAAAGATACAATGTAGTACATTCTTTTTGGGATTATTTGACATTTATTTGACTAATGATGATTATAACAAGAGACACTAAAAAAATGTATAGAGCCTGCCAAAAGGTAGCAGCTCTCTACCAGCTTGTTATGTTCTTTAATTATAAAAAAATTCTAAACCTTTATACTGTATAGCAGAACTCCATATCCGTGAGATCTACAACCTATCCAGACCATTTAGTGCAAACTGTAGTGCTGCTGTCTTATTTCAACAATTAGTAACAATGTGGTAATGGCAGAGCTCACCCCGTGTGTCCCGTCTCTCAGCCAACCGCTGCTCTTGCGATACACCAGTCACTTCCAACCGGCTCCAACATACACACAGGAACTCGCTGCGGAGCGCTGATCGGAACAATCCAGGAGACAGACTAATGTAATATCAATCCGGAGAGACTCACATACCCCTCCGTGCCATGTTATTTTAAGCGTTGTAATAAAGCCGGATTGATATTACATTAGTCTGTCTCCTGGATTGTTCCGATCAGCGCTCTGCAGCGAGTTCCTGTGTGTATGTCTTATTTCAACACTCTGGTGTTTTACTTGAACTGGAGCGGTTGCATAGGGTGAGTGTTTCAAGTTGAATTCTACCTGGCCTCACCAGTTTCAGTGGATGTTTACTCAATGTTCAGGCACGCTTATATCTGACTACACTTAGGGCAGATTTATCAAGGGTGAAACTATTTAAAACTCCCATGAACTCAAAATTCGACCAAATTGCAATTTATTAAAAAAAATCTGATTTTAAAAACTTGGGTGAATAGGATGGACCCGCAAATTCAAATCAAGTTTTTTTTCAGAGAAAAAAACTCAAATGTCAGGAAGGCTACAAACAACTTTAAATTGATCCTAGGATGTCTTCCATAGGCTAAAACAGCAATTCGGCAGGTTTAAGGTGGCGAATAGTCGAATTTGAGTTCGTAAAGGGCCAGTGTATGATAAATTTCAAAAATCGAATTCAAATTTAAAAAAAAAAAAACTCAAATAGAATTTTAACAATTTCCTAGTCAAATTTGGCCATAAAAAAAAACAAAAAAAATTTGAATTCGAAATGTTGATTGCATGCACTGCTTGTTATGCCTTAGCCATCTTTGCTAGGCTGCAGTTCCAATTATTATGTGTTTTGTAATCCTTTTCTGGCTTTCTTTTCCATTTTTGTATTAAAACTTATAGATGCAGTGAGGCATCTTATGTAAAAGTGATTAATGCATACGCAGCTATATTTCTGTATTTTTCTAATGATTACAGTATGTACATAGAACTTTCATCCCTTTCAGCTGTTGTTTGTCTACAATGCCCATCAATTTATATTGTAGCTTAACATCATAACATAGGTTAAAAGCATTATTGTAATAAAATAATGTCTATGTTTTTAAGGTTGATAACTATGTTACAAAGCACTTGGATGATATATTAAAGAGAAATGACTGGGATATGCTTATCCTCCACTATCTTGGATTAGATCACATAGGACATTTAACAGGACCGCATAGTCATTTAGTCGGTCCAAAACTTCTTGAAATGGACACTGTCCTAAGAAAGATCTCTGTTGCATTAATGTCAAAGGTAAGCCAATAATTTAACTTTAAAATACAACTTTCTTAACATAGTAATATTGTAGATGAGGTTGAAACAAGACACACATCCATCAAGTTCAGTTTTTGTCTCAGTGAAACCTGCCTAACTGATTGATTTAAAGGAAGGACAAAAATCTCCAATTTGTCTAAAAATATTTCCTTCCCAACTCAGACCATTCCCTGGATCAGCTTTGTACTACAAGCGAATATCTGTAACTTTGTATTTTCTCACTGTCTAAAAAGCCATCGAACTCTCATTTATTTTATAACCTGTGTAAAGTATGTTTGATAGCAATAGACACTTTCATTGTATGTGACTATGTATATATATTTGTCTCTTGTCGTTACTATATTTTGCATTGTAATTGCTGACTATTTTACTTATTTTGGTCCACTCCCCCACATGTGTTTTTTTTTTTTTAACAATTTTCAGTATAATGATCACATTGTCAAATGACATATAAGACAATTAAGAGAGGGTTAGTCCAGTAAATCATACATTAATACAATACCGCAGTATGATAACACCCAATCTAAGTCATCGATTCCAATTGTACATATAGTTATATAAACTCTGAAATCAAAAGTATTTAGAGAGAATAACAAATAAAAGGAAACTATAAATAAAATCATAAATACAACAAAAGAAAAAGAAGTCTTCCTCTCACAATACCATCAGCTTCCGTAATCTCTTAACAGTGTAGTCAGTCATCAATGAATTTAATAATTCAATAATTAAGCGATTTAGTGCTCCTCCAGTTGGGAATAGACTTGCCAAGGGCGCCATATATCATACAATTTTTCATTCTTCCCCAGGGATTGTGCCGTTAGCTTCTCATATAGATATACCCTCATCAACCATTCTTTGACTTTGTTAATTTGTAAATATGGAATCTTCCAAGCTGCTGCAATCGTTTGTTTTGTTGCATTAAATGTATAAGTAATTAAGCATTTTATGTAGCAACGTTCCCATGGATTTTTGAAGGGAGTGACACCCAGAATGCTATCTAACATGGTGTATACTCTATACCACCATTGTCTAACCTTGGGACAGGTCCACCAAATATGTGCCATTGTACCAGTGTCTTGGCACCCCGAAAGCAATTTGCATTATAAGATGGAACCCGTTTTGCAATTCATGCAGGAACTAAATACCATCTCGTTAAAACCTTTAGTGATGTTTCCTGAATATCCTAACTAAGGGAACAGTGAACTATGTTGAGAAAAATAGTGGACCACTCTTCCTCCTCTAAAGTTAAATTTAACTCCCTTTCCCAAACCTTGATATATTTTAACTTTTTAGGGGGAGTAGCATTAGTCCAATTATCATAAAAGATAGATATTAGTCTCCTAGATTGAGGATACTTAATACAAAATAGTTCAAATTGAGTATGGGCATTATAAGTTGTATTCTGAGAGAGTGATTGAATATAGTGTCAAATTTGGATAAAGTGGTAGTGTTCAGATTGTGGTAATTCAAATTTTTGTTGTAGTTGGGTAATAGAAATAAGTTTCCCTTCATGAATAAAATTGTGAATATTGGTTAATCCCTTTTCAATCCACCAGTTGAAAGGATTTGGTGTAGAGCCCGGCGGAAAAGCAGGATTACCATATAGGCTGATAGGGGGATTTGTGTTCAGATATAAGCCTCAGAGGTCTTTTGCAATGTTCCCAGACCCTAAGAGAATGCACTATAATAGGGTTCAATATTGGAGGGCGATCCCTTGGAGAAAGCCAAAGCAAATTATGTAATGGAATTTCAGGGATAGTACATTGTTCTATAGTTGCCCATTGTGAGAAGATAAGATCAGCATGCCATTTAACTAGTTGGCTCAAACATGCATCTTGAAAATAATTGGTAAAATCTGGGATTCCCAGGCCCCCTTTTGTTGTATGACAGATTGCGACATTATGGGCAAGTCTGGGAGGTTTATCTTTCCAGATAAATCTTGAACACATTTTTTGAAGAGACTTAAGAAAGCCCATAGGGGGTCTATCAGTAAAGTTTGAAATAAATATATAGCAAGGGGTAGAATTAACATTTTAACTGCATGAACTCGGCCTAATAGTGAAATTGGGAAGCCTTTCCATTTCTGTAAAGATGATTTTACTCTAGAAAGTAAGGGTAAATAGTTAGCATCGGCCGCTTGGTTTCATTGTGGCATAAATTTAATCCCCAAATAATCCAAATGTTGAAGTGCCCAATTAAATCAAAATTAATTTGCAGTAATTTAAATAACAGTGGGGGGAGATTGATATTAAGATCTTTAGATTTAGCCGAATTAACACTTAAACCTGAAATCTTACCTAATTAAAGCTGCAAGTGGTTCTATGGCCAATAAAAATAGGGTGGCGGACAACCCTGGCGTGTACCCCTATGTATGCTAAATGGTTGAGAGAGAAGGCCCAAGGTTCTAATTTGAGCCGTTGGTGTATTATAGAGAGCAGAGATATAGTTCAAAAAGGGAACTGGGAAACCCATATAGCATAGAACATAAAACAAATAATCCCAATCCACCGAATTGAATGCCTTCTCAAGATCCAAAGATAGGATCATTGAGGAGGCCAGCACCGATCCACGCCTTTATGCTGCCTGAGGCGGCCTTCCATTGCGCCCCCACCCCTGCTCGCAGCGCTCACGTTTTCTGCAATTGTGCTCTCTGCACTAGAAGAGCCGGATTTCCGGTTTGAAAATTGGAAATTCGGCTCTTAGTTACCAGGGGGGCGCTACCGCCTGAGGCGAGTGGATCAACTCGCCTCATTGGTGGAGCGCCACTGGAGGAGGCGTTCCCCCGAGAGGCAGACAAAATAACATTAAACAGTTTTCTAACATTATCATATGTATGCTTTCCTGGAACAAAACCAGATTGGTCGATATCAATTAGAGAGTCAATAAACATATTTAAGCATAAAACTAGAACCTTCGCTAAAATTTTTACATCCAAGTTAAGTATTTTTATTGGCCTAAAATTACCACATTGAGTTGTATCTTTACCTGATTTAGGCAACAAGGAAATATAAGCCATCAATGCCTCAGGCGATAGTTGTTGCCCATTTGCAAGATTAATAAAGGATGCAAGTAGCTGAGGAGCCAAAATATTCTTGAATTTCTTATAGTATGCTCCAGTGAGTCCATCCGGACCAGGTGCTTTAGCCGGTTTTAAAACCTTAATTGCATCCAGAATTTCTTTGAGTGTAATAGGGTCAGACAGTCAGGGCCGCTCCGGCCATGAGGCAAGGTGAGAATCTTGCCTCAGGCGGCACGGAGCGGCCAGTTACCAGGGGCGGCAAAAAGCCGCCTCTGGTAACTTTAAAAGCCGAATTTCCGTTTTTTAAAACGGAAATTCGGCTCTTCTAGCGCAGCGAGCGCAATAGCGCTCACTGCACTAGCGATGCGGCCCCTCCTCCACCCGCTCCGACGCTGGTAGTTAGAAGAGCGGAGCAGGAGGAGGGGCGGCATTGGGGCTGCTGCCTCAGGCGGCAGCAGCCCCTGAAACGTGCCTGCAGACAGTATCTTCTGTTGATCAGGTGTTAATTTAGGTAGTACTATAGAAGATAACAGAGAGTCTGCTTGATTAGGAGAAAATTGTGTCTTTTTGGAATATAGCTCACAATAAAATTTAGTGAACTCAGATATAATGGTACAGGGATTAGCAGTAAATATATTATTTGCAACCCTAAGTTTAGTATAGGGAGTCTTTAGAAACTTGTTGTTCAGTTTCGTGCTAAGTGTTTGATGCGGCGACAACACAGTAGCAATCTGTAGTCGTGTTAATAGCTCCTGGCCTTCCTCAAGAGATGAGCATGATTGTTGTTTCCCTTTCCAGGAAAATAGAAGCTTAAAGGGGAAGGCCTAACGATAACGATAAATAAATGCTCCATAGATTTGATGGTTGCCATTATAGAAGAAACGCATAAAGAGTTACCAAAAGTGTTGCAAAATGTTACGGAGGTGGAAACAAAGTTGCGGAACCATGCTAGTCCGGCTATGCTGGCAGAGGGGAAGAGTAAACTAACAACGCACCTACAGGACTTCCGCATGGAAGTTCAGGCTCGAAAACGACGTTTCAGCGCGATGCTGCGGATTATGAGGAGGGAAACGTGTACCGTTGGGAGACACAGCGGAAAGATCACGGCGGCGGCATGAGACGATATCCACAGGGGCCCCACAGTAAACCATTGGAACCTCGGAAACCGCGTGCCTCCTCTGCAGCGTCTGACTCGCAGGACACCTCACTTTCTTTTTTAGGTGGGTCGCAAGACTCAATCGTACAAGATCGAGGAGATACAAGCGAGGGGGCCGTAAACACCACAAAAGACAAGCGACCGAGAGAGTACAAGCGACGCCGGATGCGGTACTGAATATTTCACGGAAGACACTGACAGACATTGAGACACAGGTGCTGCAGAAGGGACTGTCGTTTTGCCTGGTAAATAAACCTGACTTTTTCAAACTTGATTTAGAACTGTTTAGGCTCTACCGAACTTTGAGACTCAAAGTACAATTTGATGATCCCAAGGAAAGGGGAGATAAACCTCTGCAAATGGGCACCTTTTGTGGGGATATATTAGACCTTAAACCAGTAAGTACATATATGCCAAAATGTGATAACATCTTTGTCGAAATGTATATCAAAAATGTAACTAGAGAAGTGAAAATACTAGAAGAAAAATACCGCAGAGGCGACATACATTTGCTACCAAATAATTTGAATAAGATAGAACATCAGGCATTACAGGGCCTAATGACGAACCCAGAAATAATTATCAAGGCAGCAGATAAAGGGGGAGCACTGGTCGTAATGGATAGGGAGGATTACATAGCTGAGATACAGCGCCAATTGTGTGATAATACTACATATAAGAAAGTGGGTGAGAATCCTATATTTGAAATACAACGTAAAATTAAAAAATTGGTGATAGAGGCATCACAATTGAAAATTATAGATCCGAAATTGGCGCTTTATCTGGAACAACAGTATCCATTAACACCAGTGTTCTATGTACTCCCCAAAATCCACAAAAGACTTGACCGGCCGCCGGGGAGACCAATAGTGTCGGGCATAGACTCAGTGCTCTCGCCTATTGCAATCTTTGTGGATAGAGTCATTCGTCCCTATGTGGAACTCCATCAATCGTATATTAGGGACACTAGCGATTTTTTAAATAAATTAAAAGATATGTCTGCTGATATGGAAGATACATGGTTGGTAACCTTGGATGTAGAGTCCCTCTATACCTCCATCCCTCCATCCCTCATGATGGGGGTGTAGAGGCAGTCACAGTGGAGTTAATAAGAGATGAAAGTCTAGATGGAGGACAGAAAAAATTTGTGGCCCAATGTCTTGAATTACTCCTGCACAATAACTACTTTCAATTTGGGGAAGATTTTTATATGCAGATACGTGGTACAGCAATGGGGTCCAATGTGGCCCCTGCATACGCAAATATATTCATGAATCAATTTGAAATGAAATTTGTATATGTACATGAATTATTTAAATCTCATTGTAAGATATGGATGCGCTATATTGATGATGTATTTGCGTTGTGGGTGGGGCCACGTTGGACCCTGGAAAAGTTTGTTCAGGAAATTAACACAGTCCTACCTTATATAAAATTTACTCTAAATGTACATTCTGAAGAGATTGCATTTTTGGACACAAGAGTATATAAAGAAAAAGGGCAGTTGCTCACGGATTTGTACACAAAACCCACGGACCGTAATCTCCTACTCCACTACAGGTCTTTCCATCCACCTCAATTAAAAAAGGCTTTGCCCAAATCACAATTGAGCAGAGTGAAGCGAATAGTGACCTCTAGTGAAGTAGGGGAAAAAAGACTGGTGGAAATGTGTGACAAATTTCGAGAGAGAGAATATCCTGATAAACTCTTAAAGACCCAATTGGAGGGGATTCAAAAATTGAACAGGATAGACATGCTTAAGAAAAGGCCAACGAGTAAAGAAAACAAAGTAACGTTTGTAACTCAGTATAACACACTTAGCAAGCATATTGCAAATATTTTACGGCGAAATTGGCCAATGGTGAAAGAAAACTTGCCACAAGTCTCTGCCTTTGCTAGACCGCCGGTAATAGCATATAAAAAAGGAAGATCTTTAGGCTCCATGTTGGTATATTCGGACATAAGAACAGACATGAAAACTGGTGAAAGAACCAATGAAAAAGTGGGTACTTTTCCCTGCTATAGTTGTAACTGTTGCTCGAATGTCCAACAAGGAGAGAATGTGTTCCACCCAAGGAAGGGTTATCCAATTAGGATTAAAGGCCGATATTCTTGTTACTCGACACACGCTATATATGTGATTAAATGCCCGTGTGGGACAAACAAAAAGAACGGTCCGTGAACGCATGAGGGAACACAAGTCGGCGATAAAGACAGGCAAAAAAGAACAAGCAGTGGCAGGACACTTTCTTGGGCATGCACATAATGTGAATCAGTTAAAATATCAAATAATAGAAACTATTGAAAATAAAAAAAGAGGGGGCAACAAACAGAAGGATCTCTTGTATAGGGAGGCATACTGGATCAGAAAATTGGAAACGATGGAACCATATGGTTTAAATAAGGAATATGATCTGGGCCCCATTTTTAGATAATTTTAAATTTGTATATAGATATTGTTTTTAGAAATATTTGTCTCTCCTTTTTTTGTAAAGATAAGAAATAACAAAAAAAGTCTTTTGGTGAACAACCACGGCTGATTGGGAAAATATTACTAATATGATAAACAATTCTCTCTTTTGTGATTATATTGATTATATCTACTTTTATTTCCTCTACAGATTTTAATATTGTAGAATGTTTTGTCCAAATTGCACTTTTCACCGGATTTGCACATGATGATATGATGGACATTTGTTACTTGGTAATATGCACTTTATTTTTCTTGGATTGTCTTTGCTGTGAATGTATTAATACTTTTAGACCACTGGGTGGTGTGACAGAGTATAAAAGGCCAATTTTGAATATGGGCCAGTAAGCTTGAGAAAAGGCCATGTGGCCTGAAACGTTGCCGTGATGCCCCTGTGAAGCTAAATAAAGGCGTTTTATTATATACAAAAAATTTGATGGTGCTGTCCTGAAGTTGTTTTTGCATGTGGTGGCAGTGGAAAGTGGCCACTGGAGGACGTGCACCACCCACAAAGAAAAGAGTGAAAATCGTTGTGCTGACTGCCTGTCTACAATAGTCTTTAGAAACTTATTGTTCAGTTTCGTGCTAAGTGTTTGATGCGGCGACAACACAGTAGCAATCTGTAGTCGTGTTAATAGCTCCTGGCCTTCCTCAAGAGATGAGCATGATTGTTGTTTCCCTTTCCAGGAAAATAGAAGCTTAAAGGGGAAGGCCTAACGATAACGAACATTGTGAGCGATCAGTTCAGTCGTAACAGGCTTAAGTTGTCTTCTCCGTTGGATGGTAGCTGGAGAGAGATCCGTAAACAGTTGATAGACAAAGCCCTTGTAAGAGAGCGCATTTGTCACTCTAGCCACCGCCATGATGGCTTCTTTAGTGGAGAAGAAACCAACCCATGCTATAATATCTTTAGGTGGCTTCCTTCCGCTCTCTTTCCCAGGGCCCTATGGACCCTATCCAGCTCCATTCTTTCCGATGGAATACTCGGGACCAAAAGTGAGGAGAGCAGGAACCTCTACATGTAAGTCCTTGATATCACCAGGAAGTCTGCAAATCCGAATATTATTTTGGTGTCTTCAACCTTGTCCTGCAATTCCATAAGTTGTGCGGTTAGCCGGGAAATTAGGTTATGGTAAGAAGTCTAGGTGTCGATCAAATCATCCACCTTAGATTCCAGCAAATCAGTACGCTGATCCAGCTCTTGTATCTCCAAGGAGAGTTGAGAAGTAATTTTGTGCGCAGTTATATTGAGCTCCCTTTGGAGCAACTCCTAAAATTTGCCTATTAATATCGTGTCCCCTGAATATTTAAGTGGTGTTTGTGTATGCTGCGGGGTACCTGGTTGTAGAACATCTTGTGAGTCCTAGGAAGGTGAATCCAGGCTGTTACCGTGGCGATGCAGCAGGCCCCGCCGCCATCTTAGATTCCGGATCAGAAACTTCGGCGTTAGTAAAATAATCTTTAACCGAGCTTTGCGTAGATTTCTTTTTAGCCTTGCAGGATCTTGTCATCCTCACCTACAATAGTGTGTTATTTAAGAGAGGTGTAGGCAGCAAAAGTGTACACAATAGAAGCTTTAAGGCCCAGCCAGTCCGGAGCCAACAAGAAACAGGTCTGCTCAAGTCAGCATCACGCCACGCCCCCGACATGTGTTTTTTTTTTTATACAGGTATGAGACGTGTTATCCAGAATGCTAGGGACCTGGGGTTTTGTGGATTACTGATCTTTCCATAATTTGAATCTTCATACCTTAAGTCTGCTCAATAATCAATTAAATATTAAATGGATCCAATTGGATTCTTTTGCCTCCAACAAGGATTAATTATATCTTAGTTTGGATCAAGTACAAGGTTCTGTATTATTATAACAGAGAAAAAGGAAATATATATAGTCTTTGAAAAGATTTTAGGGATTTGGGCAAATCCCAATTTTTAAGTTTTGAAATGTACACAGTCTGCTATCTCGTCTATATCCACGAATTGAACCTGAAGTCCTCCCTGATCCAGCAGTGATTTGTTCACCTACAAATTAAGTGCTTCTTAGATTAACATGATCCCGTAGTATTTATATGTATCTAAGAATCTGTTAATTGACAAAATATAATCTATGTCTTACCTTGACCAAAGGAAGAAGATATATCGGTTCCTAGTTTACTTGTTTTATGTGGTGACCATGGAATGTCAGAAACAGGCAGTCATGGCGGCTCATCTGACATACATTGTAATATGCAATAAAACACATTTAGTATTCAGCCAACATTTTTACAGGTTTAAAAACAATTCTTTCATTAAACCATTGTAGTGTCTCACAGTGGATGCCTATGGGAAAGTTATACTCACCAAAAAACATTTCTTGAACATTTTTGGTGTAGAATATATTTTTTAGTAGCTTTTCCTAGCCATTATATTCAGGTGTTTCCAGAAATGGCATACAGACAAAATGAAATTGTACAGAAATTGACTTACAGTGAACTCAGTGTACTGTAAACTAGCATCTTATAAAAGCATAGCCCATCTACCAGTTTTAGTACCATTTGCATTTCTCTACTAGCTTTTCTTGAACCCCTAGTAAATCTAGGCAAAACTGGGCCATTGGCTTTTTAAAATTCTATTCTCTACAGACTTTTAAAATGGGATATAACAAAGTGAAGAAACATTTAATCTCTTCTCAGTTTGGCATTGCTTTTCACATGTATAGTTTAATGTCTTGGGATGATAAATATTTCTCTTTTTTATTAGGAACTTCTAAAGAGCCTGAAATTGTACAACAGACAGACATAGCACCAACTTTAGCAATATGCCTTGGGCTTCCAATTTCCCGAAACAGTCTGGGAACGATTTTGTCGCAAACTGTTGAACACAAGTCAATGAGGGAGCAGCTGCGTTTCTTTCATTTAAATGGGCATCAGCTTTGCAAGCTTTTGAGCCAAAATGTGCAAGCATATGAAAAAGGTAAGTGCATACATGACAAATAAAAAAACAATATAATGCAATAAAAGCCTTATTTTGCAGTGTGTGCTCCCATTTTGCCTTTTTTTCTATATTGGTGCACCATTTATAAATTGAATAGAAATATCAGTATACATTAGCCACGATTCCACATAGCTGCCCCTAAGAGCCCAATTTTTGGTACATTATACACAATAAAAGTGCTAGGGATCCTGTTTACAAGCCTGTGTCTCCGTAGACCGGGGCATATATGAGGAAAACAGCTGATTCAGAGACTAACACAGATCTATAAAGGGGGATATGTAGGGAAGAGGGCAGGCAGATAGAGAGTTATCTGACCCAGTCCTGATTAATGTGGAAAGTGTCACTGTCTAATTAGGAATAGTGACTGAACCTTCAATATTTGCACCCAAGTGAATTACTGATGATTCTGTAAATTCCCTAACTAAAGCATTTTAATTTACAGAATCATCTCAGCTCAAAAATTAGAGTAGAACCAGAATGGGGCCTGAGATTTTTCCCAAACCTTAGGTTAAGCATCCCTAATTTATACAAAGTTTACAACCTTCCTCAATAAACTATATTGATCATTTTATATTTTATTCCATTTTGCTAAGATGTTGGAGTAGAGCAATTTAAGAAGGCTGAAAAATCTCATGGAAACTGGATAAAACTTTATTTGGAAGGAAACCCCTCTGAGACCCTTACTAACCTCGGCAAGAAAGTTCTAAAACAGTATTTGGAAGCACTGAAGAATCTGAGCTCCTCGTTAGGGAAACAAATTGCTGAATATGACATCTACTCAATGACTATAGGGGCAGTAATAGCACTGGAGGTAAGAATGTTATTTTTGGACCAACATGTGTTTGGTGTTCCTTGGCTCAGAGGGAATTAAAAAGGTTGTTCATCTTTCAATCAATTCGCATGATGTAGATAGTGGCATTCTAAAACAATTTACAATTGGTTTTAATTTTCTATGTGTTTTGGTTTTAAATTGTCTTTTTGTTCTGTCCAGTCTAGAATTCCAGCAGCTATCTGGTTGCTAGGGTTCAGTTTACCCTAGTGTCAGGCTGGATCTTAGGTGAATCAAGCACCTCACACTAGCTGGATTCTTGTCTGAGGATTGGAACAAGAAGCACAGCAGTGGGGAGAGGCTGGAGAGCTGAGTATCAATGTATTAAGAGGGTTAGGCAAAACCATGGTCATCAGATCCAGGGCAGGCAGCAAGGTTTGTATAAAATTATTCGGGTATAGGTCAAAACAGGAAGCTTGTGTAATGCATTATCTTCTTTTAAGTCGCTATCTAACAACCATTGTTGCCTGTGCCTTCAAAAACAACAACATGGTTCCGATGAGCTCAGGATATTTTGGTCATGCTATGCTAGGGTTAGTGTAATCTTTCAGTTGACTGTGCTCAACTCAGGCTCATTACATTTATGTTCCAAATTTTTTAAGATAATATACCTTCAGATCCAGCTGTCTTGCAAAGCGTGTTGGAAGAAAAAGTAGACGGTAACCATGTACTGAGTGGTGGGTGAGGATGCTATTTCAAGAAAAATGTTGCAGTGGGTCTTTCCAAATTATACAGACACGATTCTTATCATTGATACAAACATGTCAATATCCCTTTCATTCAGCCCAAGACAATAATCCAAATGCTTAACAATCCTGTCATTTATGGTGGAGCTGTAATTGAAACCCTTGGCTTAAGCACCTTTAAAATCATTATACTATAATTGTGTCTAGCTAACTAAAGGTGACTATACACAGGCAGATTTAAGCTGCCGATTTGGCCCCTTTGGACCAATTTGCAGCTTACATGCTTGTGTATGTGGTCCTCTGACGGCCCTGCCTTACCAATATCTGGGAAAAAAATATCGCAGCACCACCTCGTCATTGCAAAAGTGAAAAATTTAATTTATTAGGTCAGACATCCAGGCAACATTTCAGGCTCACTCTTGCCCTTTCTCAAGCTTGGCTCAGGTTGAGAAAGGGAAAGAGTAAGTCAGAAACGTTGCCTGGTTGTCTGACCTAATAAATTTAATTTTTTACTTTTACAACTACAAGGTGCTACAGCTGTATTTTTTTTCCTGGATGTCTATGTAACCCTTGGCATGGGTTTCTAGTCTGCTTTGCATCCACTTCAGAGGTGGTTGAAGCACACACAACTTTTACTACTTTGGCCTTACCAATATCGGGCCGAAAATCAGCAGGTTTAAACCCTATTCATCAGCTTGTTGATGCAGTATTCATCTCGACGGCCTGCATTTACCATTGTTATGATCATTCAGCCCAATATCGTCCAACTCAAGGTCCTGCCATAGGAGTAGATCTTTTAATGTATTGCCATAGTATGGTTGGTCCAAGTGCAAATATTTAAATGGATCAATAGCAAAATGACTGTAACTGTATATAGTAGAATTAAGTCAAAGGCAACTGGACATTTAGGGGGGAATTCACAAAAGTGGAGATTGCCTATTTTTGGAGTAAATGTGGAGGTAAACTGGAGTAAAATACTTTCTCCATATTCGCAACCAGAAATCTGCTTAAATTATGACCCACTTTTCACACTTCAGTGAAAGAAAGAACGTTTCAGACACTTTTATGAATTTGTCTTTCAAACGACATAAAAAAAATTTAAATGACATTTTAAACTACATTTTCTACCTACATTTTAAAAATTGGAGTAAAGCTCAGTATAACTCTTCCTCATGTGTCAGACCAATTCTAAAATAATCTGCTTTGGTTCACTCAAACTTCACTTCACACCTCTTGTATGTAGGTGCCCCATTTGGGAATTATCATATTAAAAGGGATTAGCATTTTATAGTCAGGGCACACAAGTTTCTGTCTAACCCTATAGGTGTAAAAGCCCAATTAACAAAACAAGAAAAACACTGATTAAACAAAATAAGTGTATTTTATACAATTTGATATGTAAAAAGTTTTAACTCTAGCATTATTTTACTAGTTTTATCTTAATGAATGAGGCGATATTAGCAAATGAAAAGAAAAGCCTGACAGCATTTTTTTTTAGTTTTAGCAGCAGACACTTGACCTAAGATAATAAAACATATTTCTGATACAAATCCCTATATTATGCAAAATACAATTTCTTGTATTTAGACCCTTATATCTGGTTACAGAATCTGAATTACACAAACATGTAGGCAGATTTAGAAAGCCCCGGTTATCCTGAAAAAAATGATGTATCATTTTCCTAGGAATAATAAACCACTCCCCCAAAAATGGCAATTTGATGAGCTAAAGACAAATTCAGAAAAAATTTCTTTAAAATATGATTATGAAGATTTTCATTCATCCAGGTCATGGTGTATCTAGTATAGGTAAATATAAAAACAACTGGACTTGCTGAGTAATCAATGAAGACGTTTCACTACTCATCCGAGCAGCTTCTTCAGTTCAACTGACTGGCCTATGATTAAGTGTTTGGAACACGAAACGCGTCAGGCTGCTTGACACAATAATTCTTCTTCACATCTGAACATTTGCCTGGTGGAAGTTTTGCCTTCTTGAGTGCCTGCTCCATATTGATTTGTCGGTAAATCTAAAAACAACTGGACTTGCTGAGTAATCATTGAAGACGTTTCACTACTCATCCGAGCAGCTTCTTCAGTTCAACTGACTGGTGTGGGAAGTTCTCGGCATATAAACTCTTCCACTAATCCATTTACAATGGCACATTGTAACTCTTCAAAGAGGTGACATCTGAATCTTTAACATCTTTAAAATGTTGTGCAAAAGTGAATTTGGTGGCAAATCGGACATTTTTATCACCACTTTTGTGAATTCCCCCTTAGAGTTTTTCTTGAAAATGTTTTCATCCGAGTGGCTTCTTCAGTTCAAGAAAAACTCTGAGGGGCCGATTCATGAAGCTCGAGTGAAGGATTCGAATTAAAAAAACTTCGAATTTCGAAGTATTTTTTGGGTACTTCGACCATCGAATTGGTTAAATTCGATCGAATTCGAACGAATTCGAACGATTCGAAGTAAAAATCGTTCGACTATTCGACCATTCGATAATCGAAGTACTGTCTCTTTAAAAAATACTTCGACCACCTACTTCGGTAGATAAAACCTACCGAAGTCAATGTTAGCCTATGGGGAAGGTCCCCATAGGCTTGCCTGTGATTTTTTGATCGAAGGATTTTCCTTCGATCGTTGGATTAAAATCCTTCGATCGATCGATCGCAGGATTTGCGCAAAATCGTTCGACTTCGATATTCGAAGTCGAACGATTTTAGTTCCCAGTCGAATATCGAGGGTTAATTAACCCTCGATATTCGACTCTTGATGAATCGGCCCCTTAATGTCCAGTTGCCTTTGACTTTATTCTACTAGATACTGTATATTATGACCTGGATAAATGAGAATCTTCATAGACTTACTGTAACCTAGTTGCCCAAAGAATATATATTGTGTTATACTTAAAACATTTCTGAACTAATTGCTTTTTATTCCCTTCAGATTTTGTTCCTGCTCCTGCTCAGTATTCCAAATGCTTTAAGCAGCCGGGCAGAGTTTGACGTTCCACTGTCCTCCCTGCTGTTCTCCCTGTTATTTTATATGATGTGCCTGGTACTTTCAGCCATCCATGTAATTGTATTCACATCTTCTGAATCAATGTGCTTTTTCTGTAGCATCTCTTGGATATTGGCACTTGGGATCATTATGTTCATCTCTGCTCTTTCCTGTATTGTATTTTCTACTTTGGGCAAAATGTTGTCAAAATCTCCTAACAAGGTGAGTTAGTACCAGAATAATTGTCATTGTTTATTTATTTACACTGTACAGAGGATGCAAGATTGTCAATGTTGTAATCACTTGTATCTTAACAGGATAGTGTTGGAGAAATTACATCGGAGACATACAGTAAATGTAATTCTGTTATCCACAGTGCCATATGCCATTGTCTGCTAGACATTTTTATTAAAGTTTTATTTGTGTTGTTTTTAAATATGTTGTAGTTTTATGTAGCATTTGTCCTATAATTTTTAGTTTAATTATTACAGTTAAGCATAATCAAATATTCATGTTGCACGTATATACTGTGCATATGTATATATTCATATTTTCATGATATTATATTGAATAATGTTAATGGTTTATTTTTTAGAAACAAGATTCCACTTTTTCAGGCTGGTCAGAATTAGATATTCTGCTGTTAATAGGGACAGTAGGCCATGTGTTAAGCATGGGTGCAAGTAGCTTCATTGAAGAGGAACATCAGACTTGGTATTTTCTTACCAATACACTTTGTCTGGCTTTGGCCCAGGAAATGTGCAGAAAATACTTTCTTGTGAAAAAAGGAAATTTGCTGGACTCTGCTCAAGATGAAGATTCCAAAAAAGAAGGTCTGTACATGGATAAGATTTACGATACACACAAGAAAGAGATGAAAGAGCAGACCTTATCGCTTCTGTCACAATTTGCTAAACACTATGAAAAATGGATTGCGTTATCAAGTCCCTGGGCTATCCTTATAATTTGTCGACTTTTACGTACTCTAAATCAGACTGGAATCCAATGGATCCATCGTCCTGATTTTGGACACTGGTTGACAAGGTAAGCAATGTTTTAACGATAAAATACATTATCACGTGCCAAATAATCATCACAATGCAAAAGTTAACAGTAAGGTCCTTATGGTCAAGCACATCTTATACTTTCATTTTGTTGAACAGCTTTATGTAGCCTGTATGGAGTTTTATGAGATCTGCATCTTTTCCTGCTGCCCACTGGCTAATTATATGCACATTACAAACTAGCAATACAAATGTGTGGGTTGTATTTTAAGGTGCCATGTATTAAAAAATGTTTAAGCAACATTCTGATTGTTAGCACAGAGTACTAGAAAAAAGTAGATATGCAGCAAATATGGGATTTTTGCAAGACAGACTCTACAGACTCATAATGTCATGCTAAAGGCACATGGGATGTTATCTCGATCTCATTATATATATATATATATATATATATATATATATATATATATATATATATATATATATATATATATATATATATATATATATATATATATATAATACACAAAAGCCGTGAATATCTTGTAAATTATATCCTTATAAACGGTGAGTACTGATGTCATCAGTTATAAACGGTGAGTAGTGATGTAATTTCTGTCACATGACTCACTAAAATTTGTGTATTATAATAAATAAAGTACCCCCAGTTGTAAAATATGAGGATATTAGAAGTTACCTCGGAGTTCCATGACCTGTATAAAAACACTCGGCCTTCGGCCTCGTGTTTTTATATGGTCATGAAACTCCTCGGTAACTTATAATATCCATATATTTAACAAGAGGGGGTACTTTATTCACTATATATATATATATATATATATATATATATATATATGGGAAGATTTGCTTTTACAATGGTAAACAGGTCTCTTATACAGAGAAACAAAACATACAGAAACAAAAGACTGTGCTTTTAATTGTTTAACAACAAAAACGCATTGACAGGGTGTCAAAAAAAATTGTCTCTCCTGCCTACTTCAGGACCTCTTCCAGACTTGGGACCACCACAAGTTTAGCACTTTGTTAGTCACAGTTCAGAGATAACTTCCCTCTATCGGCTAGGCCACACAGCCTACTTCAAAGTCAGCTTCAATGCTGCACTTTCTCCAAACACAGCCTCTCTCCAGGCACAGGTCCTTTGGCACTCTTGTTCTCTTTCAAGCTCAGGCACTCTATCATTGTCAGACACTCTCTGTGTCTCAGGCTTCATGGGCCCCTTGGTCCTCTCTAAGGCTTCATGTGACACACTAGGAACAACCAGGACCACGTCTCTCCTCCAGACACACAGAAGAGACCCGTCTTCTCCAGATATCCAAGGAAGAGCCCATAGGTGTAGGAGCACATGTCTTTTACCTGTAGTAACAGCTTTGCACTCAGCTGCCACCTAATTACCTGACTGGGAGGGAATATTATATGTAATACTCTCTCTGCACTAGGTACTCCCCTTCAGCCCATACCACACATTTTGAATGCACAATTCCCTGTACCTTTTTAGGCAGAAGAATTATGTTTGGGGGATTTTCTAAGAAACAAAGTGGCTTTTTTTTATATCGAGCCACTGTGTTACTCTTTGTATTAAAGAATGCCTAACAAAATGTAACAAAACTCTAAATAATGTATGTTTTTAGTATATGCCTACTACATTGCTTTCTGGGACTATTTACCAGAATCTCCAGCTCTTGCAGAAAGCACATTTGGAGAAATATATATGTATTAATGAGGGCATTGTAAGGTTAACCAGATCATTTGGAACTCAAATTGTGCTACTTATATTTTAGAGCAGTTCTAACTGTATTCATTAGCATTTCTCTCTGTATTTCTAATGATGGAATAGCTTCAATCTTTTTTAGACACCTTGTGGCCTTGAATGTTTAAGACTGACTTGTGTAACTGGCTTATTTATAATAATGTTAAGGATTTCAGTGGACAAATATCTGTACCATTTTGTATCTACCCCTCAATATAATAGTATTTCATATGTAATAGGGTCTCAAGAAAGTTTGCTTTATTATGTTATAACGTAAAAGTCTCATGCAGGCAAATTATAACACTATTCTATTATTGTGTTTTAACAGCTCAGAACACAAGGCAGAGCTCTCATTTTTGGTAGCTGTCTGCCTTGTAATGATATTCATTCTAATTCAAGGTAGATGCTCCTTTGTATCAAAAGTGGCCTTGGCGTTTGGACTCTTGGGAATCTACTGCTACAGAGCTGCCATTGGCCATGTTTTGTATCCATGGCAGAAAAATAGTAACAGCTTATCAAAGTAAGTGGATTTATTGTATCATTGGCTATCATGTGGTTAGTAGGTTAAATAAATAACTAGGGGAGATTGTGGATGCACACCTAAGGCCAATTTCAAAAAGTTTAAAGCCCTGTCTAAATGATTCAAGTCATGTAATTTTGAAACAGGGTTTTTTTGAAATTGGCCTCAGGTGTGCATCCACAATCCCCCCTAGTAGGTCAAATAAATGACTGAAGTATTAAGCAGGCAATATTTAGAAGTTTGCCTTCTTTTCAATATAATATGCTCTGAAAAAATGTTCAAAAATTTAATAAACTGGGCCTGTTTTTAGACGAATCCTGCTCTGTAGCTCATCTGTTAATTTGTAATTTTCACCTTCTGATATCCCATGGAATAATGTACCACCTATTGTAAAATATATTTGAGGTGATACATAATTTTTAATAACAGCGTTTCATATAGTCAAGTGGCATAAATTACTTCATTAAGGGGCAGATTTATTAAGGGACGAATTGAAAATTAGAATTTTCAAATTTATTTTATGGTCAAAACTGTCAAATTCGAGTAGGGAATTATCCAAACTCGATTCAAGTTTTTTAAAAAAAATTCTAATTTGATTTTCGAGATTTATCATACTCTGGCCCTTTAAGAATTCAAATTTGACTATTCACCACCTAAAACCTGCCGAATTACTGTATATGTCAATGGGAGAGGCAAGGGGCCTATTATCATGAATGCTCTGGACCTTGGGTTTTCCGTATAATAAATCTTTCTTTAATTAACAACTGTCAAGGCATATTTTAATAATGATATATAGGTCCTCTACCCCAAAATAACACTGGTGGTATACCTATAACACTGTAAGAAGTCAGAACCAAAAATTGTCATTGGTTTTAAAATTATTTGTAATTGGTATTAAAAGCAGTATCTGCCTGGCTGTTTATGTCCTTTACATGATTGGCTCTGACTCCTGAAACAGTGTTATAGGTATAAATGCAGTGGAATAAGAATGTGTACATGTATACTGAATAAATTGTGTGTTTTGCTTACAGGGGAATTATGGAAGCCCGCTTTGTTTATATATTCGTGCTTGGTATTCTTTTTACGGGAACAAAAGACCTGTTGAAGTCACAAGTTATATATACGGATGGATCCCAGGGCGAAGAGTCTGGGTTTGTGGGAAGTATATAGTGGATTCATACTTCTGGCAGCACTTTTATATCGCCCACACAACCTTGTAGTGTTGGTGTTTTGCCTCCTTGTGCAGACAACCTTAAGTATGTTCATCTGGAATTTATTGAAGCACGATGCAGCTCAGATCACCATCATGCACTACTGGTTTGGACAAGCATTTTTCTTTCTCCAGGTATGTTTTTTTTTTTTTGTTTTTTTTTTAAAAAAAAGACTTCTTAAAACAGTGGGTGTTCGTGTGCTTCATGCTACACTCATAGCATTGTTTTAAAACCAAAAATGACAGTTTAACACTCACCTAAGAATTTATGAACAGGGATGTGCAAATTGCTACATTATGTTCCTGTGGCCAACTACAGATAAAGCCTTAAAATACAGACACAATATTTAGATTTCAGTTAGAGTGTACTATGCCTATAATAATTATTACTACATGGGATGCTCTGTGAGTTATTTATGTGAGCTTCCTACTAGCTATAATATTGTTTGAAATTGCCTCAAAGTAGGTGCCATAATTATTTAAGGGAGCTGACAATTTGGGAAACGAATAAAAAGTGAAGAGTTACTGCACTATCCACATTTTTGTCTTTGCTCCATTGCAGTGATTACTGCAGTTGAGAAAATGTTCCTTATAAGTTTACTGAATATATTGCAGCAAAACTAACCAATCCCCATGTTCATGTTCTGGTTTACTGTATTTGTTGGACCTTTAAAGGAACAGTAAACACCAAACTATTAAAACATTTAAGCAATAAAAATATAATGTACTGTTGCACTGCATTGGTACAACGGATGTGTTTGCTTCAGAAACTCTACTATAGTTTATATAAACAAGCTGCTGTGCTGTGTAGCCATGGGGGCAACCATTCAAAGCTGAAAAAGGAGAAAAGGCACAGCAGATAAAATATAAGCTCTGTGGTATACAATGGGATTCTTCAGAACTTATCTGTTATCTACTGTGTATTCTGTGCTTGAATGGCTGCCCCCATGTCTACACAGCAGCTTGTTTATATAAATTTTTCTAAAGCAAGCACACCAGTTTTACCAGTGCAGGGCAACACTACATTATATTGTCATTCCTTTAAAACACATTAATTTTTTGGTGTTACTGATCCTTTAACATCCTTTAAGTTGTTTTCCTAAATAATATTTAAAATAGAAACTTGTTTCTCTCTGGAATTTTTACTTTGTTAAGCCTAGCAAAGCAAGTGGTTGATTAAGTGTCTGTTGCCTTCACTACTGTGTCTGGAAGCTTACAACTCTGCCACTACTAGTGGGTTGCAGAGAAACACAAAGCTGGCAGACAGGAGCATAAAATAATAAATAGGGCGAAGGGAACACTAAGTGAAAAAAGTTACAGGAGATTAGAATAAAATGCAGGGGGAGCCAAGCTGTACAGAAAGGTGATAATAACAAGGAAGGAAGCACAAGAAAGGGGAATTGATAGAGAGTATGCATTTCACAACCGCTCATTGCACATGAGGTATTGTGAAAAGATCTTAATGCAATTAATTAACTGATTTGTCATTCTTTGGACATTACATGTCTAGCAACTTTTGTTTAAATTCATATGCTTTTATTTGCCTTTATTTACACAATTACGTAGAATTTAAAGGGATACTGTCATGGGAAAAACATTTTTTTTTTCAAAATGAATCTGTTAATAGTGCTGCTCCAGCAGAATTCTGCACTGAAATCCATTTCTCAAAAGACCAAACCGGTTTTTTTATATTCAATTTTGAAATCTGACATGGGGCTAGACATATTGTCAATTTCCCAGCTGCCCCAAGTCATGTGACTTGTGCTCTTATAAACTTCAATCACTGTTTACTGCAAGTTGGAGTGATATCTCCCCCCCCCCAGCAGCCAAACAAAAGAACAATGGGAAGGTAACCAGATAACGGCTCCCTAACACGAGATAACAGCTGCCTGGTAGATCTAAAGCTCCCTATAGACGCGACGATTCTTCTTGCCGAACGACCGATTTTAGGGAAGCCCGACCAATCCTTCGAAATTATCGTGCGTTTAGTGGGATTCGAACGATCATACATCTTACGATTTTTCGGCCGACATCTGTCAGGAAATTGATCGGCCAGGTCAAAAAATCTTTGTCGGTCCCAGTGCAATCTATCTATGTTTGCAGGGCCAAGCAGGCAGCTCCCCTTTGTTTTCCTGGCAAATTGGTCTTTTTAGTTGATGGTAAATTCATACGATCGTTCTGAGAAGATCGTGGTCTCACGATAAGGATCTGATCTTTTAAAAATCTATGGCCAGCTTAAGAACAACACTCAATAGTAAAAACCCATGTCCCACTGAGACACATTCAGTTACATTGAGAAGGAAAAACAGCAGCCTGCCAGAAAGCATTTCTCTCCTAAAGTGCAGGCACAAGTCACATGACCTGGGACAGCTGGGAAATTGACAAAATGTCTAGCCCCATGTCAGACTTCAAAATTGAATATAAAATAATCTGTTTGCGCTTTTGAGAAATGGATTTCAGTGCAGAATTCTGCTGGAGTAGCACTATTAACTGATGCGTTTTCCGATGACAGGATCCCTTTAAGTTGAAATTATAGCCCAGTATATGTTATGAATCAATGTAAAAAATCTCAATGCACTCTTATGTAGAGATTCTCTTACTTGTCCTCTGGCCACTTCAGTGGTGCATGTAATATGAATTTCAGATAGCTAACTAGGTAAAGAATCACCCATCTACTCAGTTAATTTAAACTGTAATTCGGGTTCTGTTCAGTTAATTGCTGTTTTTAGAGTATGATGTTTTGTATTTTTCCAATTAAATATATAGCTAAGTATGTATGGTACCTCTGTAACACTTATTAATGTGCTGTAATTGGCACACGTACCGTAACAAATCAAAAGCAATTTGACATTTTATGAGTTACTGCTCTGAATTATATTTATGAGGGCATATTTTATAATCTTTGTTAATATACATTGCCCTCAGTACATTCTTTTTAAATGTTGTGTATGTGTTGTTTTTTTCAGGGCAATTCCAATACCATTTCTACTGTGGATATTTCAACTGGCTTTGTTGGCTTGGAAAACTATGTAGAGTTACCAGCCATCTTCCTTACAGTGTTTGTAACGTACAGTGAACCGTTCCTTTGGGCCATACACTTGCTATGGTATCTGAGTTCTGAAACAAACCGGTAATATAAAGTGTAATGGAATAAATACACTGCCTTGCAAAAATATATTGAAGCTCAACTAATTGTCTGATTTTACTGTACTACTGAACACTGTTTGTGATTGATTCAGCCCATTCTAACAGCCAGTTTTGCACCCCAGTTCACCAGTAGTGCCACAGGTTCTCAATTGCTCTCTCAAGCTCAATTTGCACTCTTTTTCCCTCCATCTGTTCTTCTTTTTTTTGCCCAGTCTCTGACGAAAATGTTTTTTGTGCATTTGGTATGTATGATTTATGGGCAGCAAAATTACTTTTTTAAAAAATTGAATTTTGTGAGCACTGTGGTATACAATGGTAATGTAATACACTCTAAATTTAATAAAACACTGTCCTTTCCTTAAAGTTAACTTAATTGTTTATATCAGTTAGACACAGCTGGGTGAAACATTATGGTAAATGTAGGCCAAGAACATTTTTTTTTTGTATTTCCTCCAGTTTTGAAATGCCCATCACCCAAGTTTGCTGGCGGCCATTTTCTCAAATGTGTGGTGCCTATTAGGACAATAGCCAGCAGCACACAGGGTAACAAGTTATGTGCTGGCTGGCAATCATAAATGAGGTCCTAAATGTCCAATTCTATATTATAGTAATGTTATATGCTTTAGCCATACTACTTACATTGTACATTTACTATGTGTGAACATTTATTGTCAACGCATAAGAAGTATCATATTCCTCTTATGTTACTGGATCATTTTTTTATAATTGACAGTTAAGTACAGTTAAGTCACTTCCTTGATTTTATAAAAATTAGTTTAAATATTTTTTTTTTCTTTGTTGAATCATATTTTGCTTCCAAATCCCTTTCTTTTGAGCAGATAGAGGTGTAATTTTCTTTTTTCAATTTGATGGATCTGCACATGCAGGTGATTCCTGTCTGAAAACACACACTGCACTGAAAAACACAACACATACTCATGCATCTGCTTTCATGGGGTCTAGTTGAGCATGTTTCCGTGTGTTTTGGCCCAACCTATTTCAGCTACTAAAATATGGCAGGAAATTACCTTCAATTTCCCCATTCACTATTTCCCTTACTAATTTCATGATACATGGAATTTAACTGAGAAGGGTTTCCTATTCATTTATTCTGAAGTACCTAACAGATGGTCTCATTCTGGTTTGTTTACTGCAAACAATAATTAAAACCATAGATATGTTTTAATTCAAACGGTTCTTAAACTGATCCTTCTTTATGAAGCTTATGTTTAATGCAGTTGTGTATTGCTTGCCTTAAATGTGAAATGTGGTTTGAAAAGTGTTAACACCCCTTGAAGTACTGCCTGTAATAGAAAAAGGATAAGGAAAAAAAATGCCCCACCAACAGCTGTAGAGCTGACAAGAAGATATGTAGAAACTGGAATGGAACTGGTTCTTAAGGTATTTGGGAAGGATGGGGGAGTGAAATGATTCAGTGGAAGAATGAATAGTGGGACAAAGTAGGTATCATTTGCAGAACTACCAATGACCATTTTCCTTTTGTTTATTTTCAGGGTCTCAAGAGCTGTAGCTCATGGCTGTTATTGCTACGCTGCTATTCGATCCATACCAGTCACAATGTACATCATTCTGGTCACTGCTTTTCGTTACCACCTGTTTATATGGAGTGTATTTTCTCCAAAGCTGCTCTATGAAGCAATTCACCTATTTATTTCAGCAGGTGTATGTGTTATGTTTACTGCTGTGGATAAAAATCAAGTATTGAAATCCGAGGACTGACTCCTTTTACACTGACATACAAGAGCTGGAATTCCTCTTTTTGTTTTAAATTACTTTTTATAGTGATGTGTAAATAAGTTGGAATATTCTATTTTTGTAAGAAAAATAAGAATGTAAACAATTGTTAGTAGTTCATGTTTTTGCAAAAAGCAAACCGTCTCTGTCATTTAACTATCCAAAATGGACGACTGCATGTGATATGTAGGAAAGGAAAGAGTGAAGCATCTACAAAATTTTTTGGTTTTTTTTGGATTGAACCAGGGCTTTCCCAAAAATGTCACCTGACATTATGAACATGGGGGTAGAGTGGTGCTGTTCATTGCCACTGATGCACTTTAATCTTTCTGTGAAGGCTTCATTTTTTGTTGATTGGTTTAGAAGTTTACTGTTTCATAAATGCTTAGTAGTAATTATTTATACAGATAGCTCATGTGTATTTATATAGGGAAACTGTGGACCTTTAAATCCTCAGACCTTGCCTCTTTTAGGTTACTAATACTGGTAGTTTGGGAATATAGATTGCAGAAGGGTTAAAGTAACTGCTGTAAATTTAAGGTGTTTTTTACAGGAGAAGGAAAGCTCCAAGACAGTTTATTGCCAACAGATTAGCCACAATAGTGCAAGCTATAACACTATATTTATTCTGTAGAATTCTTTACCATACCTGAGTAAACAGCTCTAGACACTGTCTCTGTTTGTTTAGGATAGAAGCTGCCATATAACCTTGGTGTGACATCACTTCCTGCCTGAGTCTCTCCCTGCTCACTTACAGCTCTGAGCTCAGATTACAGCAGGGATGGGAGGGGGAGAGGAGCAAACTGAGCATGCTCAAGCCCTGCCCTGGAGGTTTATGCTGAAAACAGGAAGTCTGATACAGAAGCCCATGTGTACACAATAAAAGGAAAGAAAGTCTGTGTTTCTTTTGACAGAGGAGTCAGAGCAGCATTACTTTGAGGGTTTACTGGTGTATTTATATAGACCTTTCTGATAAAGCTTACTTAATTTTAGCCTTTCCTTCTCCTTTAAAGGAGAAGGAAACCGCCTGGGCGCAAAAACCCCTCCCCCTCCCCTGTGTTAGGTAGTCGAAGTTTTTTTTAAAGAGACAGTACTTCGACTATAGTCAATCCAGTCGAACGATTTTTAGTTCGTAACATTCGATTCAAAGTCGTAGTCAAAGGTTGAAGTACCCAAAAAAAAAACTTTGAATTTCAAAGTTTTTTTCATTCTAATCCTTCACTCGAGCTTAGTAAATGTGCCCCACAGTGTGTAATATATAACTAGTCCAGGTGCTACCTGGCAATTTCTAAAATACTATATGACCCACTTCTTAAAGAATATTTTGAAGTCTAACTTGTACAATTTATACATTAGTTCCTCTGGCCAGCAATGTAGCAAATTGTAACTCAAAAAGAAAAAACAGAAATGTATACTACTCTTTAATACCATAATCATAAAGCAGAGCTTCCCTTTGGTGTATATTCTTTATGTGAAATCACATGGAGTGTAATTCATAAAAATGCATGATCATAGTTTCTCCAGCATTTACACTAAAATGTTACACTACAACAAACTTGTCAAACAAATCTAATAAACCTGCACAGAAGTTGGCATAGTAAGTAAGAATGCTAAGAACGAATGCAGTTGTACTAACTTCCAGTGGCGTAAATACTAGGGATGCACCGAATCCACTTTTTTGGATTCGGCCGAACCCCCGAATCCTTTGCGAAAGATTCGGTCGAATACCGAACCGAATCCGAACCCTAATTTGCATATGCAAATTAGGGGTGGGAAGGGGTAATTATTTTTTACTTGTTTTCTGATAAAAAGTCATGCAGTTTTCCTCCCCACCCCTAATTTGCATATGCAAATTAGGGTTCGGATTCGGTCAGAAGGATTCGGCCGAATCCGAATCCTGCTGAAAAAGGCCAAATCCTGGCCGAATCCCGAACCGAATCCTGGATTCGGTGCATCCCTAGTAAATACCATACAGTGGACCCCACAGCCATGGGGGCCCAGGTGAGTGAGGGTCTGGACCACGGGATCTGCAATATGGTGTCAGTATTGAGCAAGGTGGCATTTGAGCACTAGTTGGTTAAGAAAAGCGATCAACTGAGGTTACCAGGGATGCCTTACAAAATGGTACTCCCTACTATAATAGTGCTTAGCCTTCTGCTTTAATTAAACAGGAGAGCGGGCAAAGCAGAAATGGCACCAGATTGATATCTAATAAATGAGCATTTATTTGAGCCTCTTATTTGTGACAAGAGGCTGAGACACCGTCAAAGAGTAAGTGCACAAGTAATTATGGCTCCTACGAACCAGTTAGGGTGGGAAACTCCATTCTGTTTTAAATACGCCAGCAGTCTCCAACACTTGCTATTTGCTGCAGCCTTGCATTTTTGCTGCTGATAACTATGCAAGGAGCATTATTAAATAAATATAGTAAACATTTGTAGTAGTTGGATACCTCTGTTTTAAAATTTTTGCTTGTGAAAAAAATTGTCCCAGTGTGCCAGTCCAAAAGTAGAATTGCGTGTTTTATTGTCTTAGCTAGATTTAAAAAAAAATTTTTTCCGTTTTTTTTAAATTATATACTATGACCCCACCCCCACCGATATCTTTCCTTGTATTTAATGACCATTGATGGAAATATACCTGTTATGATATCTTAAAATTATTAAATGCAAGTCATCATTTGTAAACCTTTTACAGTTGACGGTAAAGGAATGAACTTCATACTGGAAAACAGAATAGTTAAAGCTTTTATACAGTTAAAGCACATTATACAGTGAACATCTGATTTCAACTGCATCTGAATCTGATCTCAAAAAAAGAAATGTTATACTGGAACTTCTGTTTTCTCTTTTTGTGTTGAAACTTTTGTATTTTGGTAGGATATTCAGGATTAATTTTTGTAATTGTTTGTTTTCTTTTATATTTGTACCAGGTATTGTGTTTTATATCTCCCTATAAAAATCTGCATTGCCCATAATGGGTTTTAGTTAAAGGACAATATCATCAGCAATTAAAAGTATTTGTTGGAAAATAGCATGCATGGTTTTGTAATTTAGAAATAGTATTTCTTCAGCGGCTCCAGACATCACGGAAAGCTACGTTTTTGACACACAACTCTAGAAAATGGGACCTGTTATGAGAATGCATAATACTTGTATTTTTAAGTATTTCTATTCTTTTTTTTTTTATCTTTAATCTTTATTGTTTTCCTCCTATAACCCACTAAAGGATCATTATTTTTACTCGTACTGTGATCTCTTCTTACCCCTGTAAGGAGAGTTTGCTTAGGGAAATGGTACATGTACTGTTTTTGGGTGTTTCTTTCTTTTGCCTGGGCACTTATTTGCTCATCGGGTAGTCAACAAAACTGTCCTGGAAATGCAGGCGCACTTGGAGGTAGGCAGTTGTTGCTTGTGCATAATACATATTAAATTTCTCTGGAATACAAAATGAAAAAATGACTTTAAAAATAAATTAAGTACTCACTACAGTGCATTGTTATAGGTGCATGTTTATATCCATGTTTTACTTTTTATGTCTTTATTTACTTTATGCAACAGGGCTCAGCACTGATTCCTAAACTGTGGGCCTTGTCCACGCAAGGTGAAACTTATGGCAAATGCCTTCTAGATATTTATGAAAGCTCAGCCCGAAACCTGTTCTCCAAATTCACTCCAAAATATACATCAGTGCATTTTCATTTGTGTCTTATTCAAGAAATAATTCTTTATTTTAAACTGATACTTTACTCCTATGTAATAACACAACCTGGACTTTTAAAAATAACATTAGGATGGAGTTCCACATCCCTAGAAAAATCTCCAGGTTCCAACTTTTAATATTAGATCTTATTGATCTATTGCAGTGACATTTCTTGTGTATCAGTGCACTGACATACACATGGAAGGGGGAATGGGGAGTAGCCTGCATAAACCTATTTGTATTTAGTCTGAATCAGGTCTGGACTGGGATTCAAAACTTGCCCTGGTGCAATATGGGCATATATGGCCAGCAGTGTCAGTGCACCAGGTATATGTAGTTATGGAATGCAGATAAAACACAATCAGTATAGAAATGTGTTGCATGCAGTAAACACACTTATCATTATCAAATATGTATTTCAATTTGCTTTACATTTAGTGATAGGTACTGCATGAAAGCATTTATGCACTGATTGTTTTTAATCTGCATTCCATAACTACATATACCTGATGCACTGACACTTATCAGGTGTTCTCTGTTCTGAAATAAAACCGCTGGCCATACATGCCCAGATTGTACCATAATTTTTGTATGCTGGGTAGGGCAGAAACATATGGGCAAGAGCACATGTACAACATGGAACGCTCTTTGTATATCATCAGCTATAATATGGTGGAGCTTGTCATAGATTGGAACTTTTGTTAATTAAGGAGGGATATAATTGTAATAGAACTCAAGCTGTCCATTAAATTAGGTCATGGGGTTATTTCAGCAGCCCGTGTGTGTATTTGTTTTTTATATGTACTTTTTCTACAATATGTTATTTAGGCATCCACCCCTGCAAATTATTATGGAGACCATTACTGAAAGGGTCTAATCCTGACTCCTTATCCTTACTTTGATCTTGATTATATGTTATGCTCAGATTATATTATATCTTTATAACAGAGGCCAGAGTTATCCTCATAAAATGCACTGAACTGATATGAAAAGCTGTAAGCAAACAAAAAGGAAGGGTATTATTGTTGCATATATGTTTTAGCTTCATATGTTGTAGCTTCATAATGAATTGTTTTCCTCCTATATCTGGTTTTATGCATCATTATCCAATGCATTCATGTAATTAACTGTAAATTTCATGTTGCACGCAGATGTTCTTCAGATTTATAATATTACTATGACATTTCATGATGTAGTATAATTCATGTATAAATATAAATTTGAGATGTATTATTATGCTTTATTAATTAACTACTGTATCATTTGTAATTACTGCCTTTAATGGAACTCAGGGATTATACTAAGCAAGACTAAAGTTAATAAATTATCTACAGTAGTAATGTCTGTGACCCTGCTCCCCTCCCCCCTTCCCTTATTGAACCGTTTCGGGGAGGTGAAACATTAACACAAAATTTCAATGTAAGAAAATAAAGAGCATAAAGCAACGGAAATAAGTAATTATTTCTGGTGTAGAAAACAATGGAAATGGAAAAATCTTGGACAGTGAACTTTAAACTTCTCTGTGTTTTTGATTTGCTCAGTCTTCTATTCTCAGCTTTATAATGGCTCTTACAAATGTAAAGAGCTTTATAATGCTCTTTCCATTTGTTACCTAGGCCAAGTTACAGTATCCTAGAAAGAGCAACCATCAGTGCCGTATTTATATATAGGCACCTGAGGACAAGCGCTTAGGTGGCAGCTTTAAGGGGGACCCTCTGATGCCTATATAATCACAATTTTTTTTTTCAAGTAAGAAAAAAAAAAAACCTCCCCAGTCACCACTAGAAATTACCTGCATAAATTCAACAGCAGAGCTGGGAATGAGGGGGTCAGCCAGTGATTCCTTGGAGCCGCGATGTCACACATAGCGGAAGTGATGTCACGCACAGGTGTGCACGTGATATCTTTTTTCCAATTAAAAATACAAAAATAAGCAATTCAGGTGAAATAACAGATTGTTAGCAGATGATAGTTGCTGTAATGATAATTTATATAAGCATAATTAAGTTAGTGTAAGCCCTATAGTTAGCAAATTGCCATTTTAAAGGGCTATAGTGTATTAAGCACAAATTCTAATTTGTGCTGATAATAAAAATGGATTCAAGCTGCTTCAGTAATATGCACACATCACGTGCAAGCCTCCTAGTGTGTGAATACCTTGTAGAATTGTAAGCACTACAGAAAAATTACTTCTTGGAAACTGAAAATCTTGCATTGACTTATGAAACTTCTAATGCATCCATCTTTCCCACTACATTATAAATCTTTCATTACAAGCTTTTATAAAGTAAACTTTGATTTCTTTAAGGAATTATTGATTTAAAATCAGTTATGGTGATATATCCTGGTATCTAAAGGAAAGTGTGTATTTACAAGACATTTCATGGATGGATGGTTCCATGTAGGGAGATAACACGACTTCCAAACACCATCTGTTACCCTTTACATTTTAACTGTTGCATTTTCAACAGAAATTGCAGAGTGAAGGGTTTTATATTTCCAGTTGAATTAAATATGTAGCAAAAAATAATGTGTACTTCATATACATCATACGGCCCTGTTGATAATATTACCAGAAGTTCCAGCCCTGAGACTCAAACAGCATATTTTGTTAAATGCATTCATATCTTGCGTTAACTTCCCATCTGTTTTAATGTTTATATAGAGATATATATATATATATATATATACACACACACACATATATATATATACAGTATATATTAATATATTAAAGCTCCTAAAGGTAACTATTATTTTTCTCTATTTTTTCAATATATATTCTCTAACAGGCTCGGTGTGATTGTCGATACTTCTACAACCTAGATGATTCCTTCTGCTAATGTCC